>NW_026689892.1:0-73163 GCF_943734765.1 Anopheles ziemanni | reverse complement strand
TTAAAGAGAATGAGACGATGCAAAATGGTGTTTAGAAGGTGCTTAAGGTGACTTTAAAGAGAATGAGACGATGCAAAATGAGGTTTAGAAGGTGCTTAAAGTGACTTTAAAGAGAATGAGACGATGCAAAATGGTGTTTAGAAGGTGCTTAAGGTGACTTTAAAGAGAATGAGACGATGCAAAATGAGGTTAGAAGGTGCTTAAAGTGACTTTAAAGAGAATGAGACGATGCAAAATGAGGTTTAGAAGGTGCTTAAAGTGACTTTAAAGAGAATGAGACGATGCAAAATGGTGTTTAGAAGGTGCTTAAGGTGACTTTAAAGAGAATGAGACGATGCAAAAATGGTGTTTAGAAGGTGCTTAAAGTGACTTTAAAGAGAATGAGACGATGCAAAATGGTGTTTAGAAGGTGCTTAAGGTGACTTTAAAGAGAATGAGACGATGCAAAAATGAGGTTTAGAAGGTGCTTAAAGTGACTTTAAAGAGAATGAGACGATGCAAAATGGTGTTTAGAAGGTGCTTAAGGTGACTTTAAAAGACAATGAGACGATGCAAAATGAGGTTTAGAAGGTGCTTAAGGTGACTTTAAAGAGAATGAGACGATGCAAAATGAGGTTTAGAAGGTGCTTAAAGTGACTTTAAAGAGAATGAGACGATGCAAAATGGTGTTTAGAAGGTGCTTAAGGTGACTTTAAAGAGAATGAGACGATGCAAAATGAGGTTTAGAAGGTGCTTAAAGTGACTTTAAAGAGAATGAGACGATGCAAAATGGTGTTTAGAAGGTGCTTAGGTGACTTTAAAGAGAATGAGACGATGCAAAAATGGTGTTTAGAAGGTGCTTAAGGTGACTTTAAAGAGAATGAGACGATGCAAAATGAGGTTTAGAAGGTGCTTAAAGTGACTTTAAAGAGAATGAGACGATGCAAAATGGTGTTTAGAAGGTGCTTAAGGTGACTTTAAAGAGAATGAGACGATGCAAAATTAGGTTTAGAAGGTGCTTAAAGTGACTTTAAAGAGAATGAGACGATGCAAAATGGTGTTTAGAAGGTGCTTAAGGTGACTTTAAAGAGAATGAGACGATGCAAAATGAGGTTTAGAAGGTGCTTAAAGTGACTTTAAAGAGAATGAGACGATGCAAAATGGTGTTTAGAAGGTGCTTAAGGTGACTTTAAAGAGAATGAGACGATGCAAAATGAGGTTTAGAAGGTGCTTAAAGTGACTTTAAAGAGAATGAGACGATGCAAAATGGTGTTTAGAAGGTGCTTAAGGTGACTTTAAAGAGAATGAGACGATGCAAAATGAGGTTTAGAAGGTGCTTAAAGTGACTTTAAAGAGAATGAGACGATGCAAAATGAGGTTTAGAAGGTGCTTAAAGTGACTTTAAAGAGAATGAGACGATGCAAAAATGGTGTTTAGAAGGTGCTTAAGGTGACTTTAAAGAGAATGAGACGATGCAAAATGGTGTTTAGAAGGTGCTTAAAGTGACTTTAAAGAGAATGAGACGATGCAAATGGTGTTTAGAAGGTGCTTAAGGTGACTTTAAAGAGAATGAGACGATGCAAAATGAGGTTTAGAAGGTGCTTAAAGTGACTTTACAAGAGAATGAGACGATGCAAAATGGTGTTTAGAAGGTGCTTAAGGTGACTTTAAAGACAATGAGACGATGCAAAATGAGGTTTAGACGGTGCTTAAGGTGACTTTAAAGAGAATGAGACGATGCAAAATGAGGTTTAGAAGGTGCTTAAAGTGACTTTAAAGAGAATGAGACGATGCAAAATGGTGTTTAGAAGGTGCTTAAGGTGACTTTAAAGAGAATGAGACGATGCAAAATGAGGTTTAGAAGGTGCTTAAAGTGACTTTAAAGAGAATGAGACGATGCAAAATGGTGTTTAGAAGGTGCTTAAAGTGACTTTAAAGAGAATGAGACGATGCAAAATGGTGTTTAGAAGGTGCTTAAGGTGACTTTAAAGAGAATGAGACGATGCAAAATGAGGTTTAGAAGGTGCTTAAAGTGACTTTAAAGAGAATGAGACGATGCAAAATGGTGTTTAGAAGGTGCTTAAGGTGACTTTAAAGAGAATGAGACGATGCAAAATGAGGTTTAGAAGGTGCTTAAAGTGACTTTAAAAGAGAATGAGACGATGCAAATGGTGTTTAGAAGGTGCTTAAGGTGACTTTAAAGAGAATGAGGACGATGCAAAATGAGGTTTAGAAGGTGCTTAAAGTGACTTTAAAGAGAATGAGACGATGCAAAATGAGGTTTAGAAGGTGCTTAAAGTGACTTTAAAGAGAATGAGACGATGCAAAATGGTGTTTAGAAGGTGCTTAAGGTGACTTTAAAGAGAATGAGACGATGCAAAATGAGGTTTAGAAGGTGCTTAAAGTGACTTTAAAGAGAATGAGGACGATGCAAAATGGTGTTTAGAAGGTGCTTAAAGTGACTTTAAAGAGAATGAGACGATGCAAAATGGTGTTTAGAAGGTGCTTAAGGTGACTTTAAAGAGAATGAGACGATGCAAAATGGTGTTTAGAAGGTGCTTAAGTGACTTTAAAGAGAATGAGACGATGCAAAATGGTGTTTAGAAGGTGCTTAAGGTGACTTTAAAGAGAATGAGACGATGCAAAATGAGGTTTAGAAGGTGCTTAAAGTGACTTTAAAGAGAATGAGACGATGCAAAATGGTGTTTAGAAGGTGCTTAAGGTGACTTTAAAGAGAATGAGACGATGCAAAATGGTGTTTAGAAGGTGCTTAAAGTGACTTTAAAGAGAATGAGACGATGCAAAATGAGGTTTAGAAGGTGCTTAAAGTGACTTTAAAGAGAATGAGACGATGCCAAAATGAGGTTTAGAAGGTGCTTAAAGTGACTTTAAAGAGAATGAGACGATGCAAAATGGTGTTTAGAAGGTGCTTAAAGTGACTTTAAAGAGAATGAGACGATGCAAAATGGTGTTTAGAAAGGTGCTTAAGGTGACTTTAAAGAGAATGAGACGATGCAAACTGGTGTTTAGAAGGTGCTTAAAGTGACTTTAAAGAGAATGAGACGATGCAAAATGGTGTTTAGAAGGTGCTTAAAGTGACTTTAAAGAGAATGAGACGATGCAAAATGAGGTTTAGAAGGTGCTTAAAGTGACTTTAAAGAGAATGAGACGATGCAAAATGGTGTTTAGAAGGTGCTTAAGGTGACTTTAAAGAGAATGAGACGATGCAAAATGAGGTTTAGAAGGTGCTTAAAGTGACTTTAAAGAGAATGAGACGATGCAAAATGGTGTTTAGAAGGTGCTTAAAGTGACTTTAAAGAGAATGAGATGATGCAAAATGGTGTTTAGAAGGTGCTCAAAGTGACTTTAAAGAGAATGAGACAATGCAAAATGAGGTTTAGAAGGTGCTTAAAGTGACTTTAAAGAGAATGAGACGATGCAAAATGGTGTTTAGAAGGTGCTTAAAGTGACTTTAAAGAGAATGAGACGATGCAAAATGGTGTTTAGAAGGTGCTTAAAGTGACTTTAAAGAGAATGAGACGATGCAAAACGGTGTTTAGAAGGTGCTTAAAGTGACTTTAAAGAGAATGAGACGATGCAAAATGGTGTTTAGAAGGTGCTTAAAGTGACTTTAAAGAGAATGAGATGATGCAAAATGGTGTTTAGAAGGTGCTCAAAGTGACTTTAAAGAGAATGAGACAATGCAAAATGAGGTTTAGAAGGTGCTTAAAGTGACTTTAAAGAGAATGAGACGATGCAAAATGGTGTTTAGAAGGTGCTTAAAGTGACTTTAAAGAGAATGAGACGATGCAAAATGGTGTTTAGAAGGTGCTTAAAGTGACTTTAAAGAGAATGAGACAATGCAAAATGAGGTTTAGAAGGTGCTTAAAGTGACTTTAAAGAGAATGAGACGATGCAAAATGAGGTTTAGAAGGTGCTTAAAGTGACTTCAAAGAGAATGAGACAATGCAAAATGAGGTTTAGAAGGTGCTTAAAGTGACTTTAAAGAGAATGAGACGATGCAAAATGGTGTTTAGAAGGTGCTTAAAGTGACTTTAAAGAGAATGAGACGATGCAAAATGGTGTTTAGAAGGTGCTCAAAGTGACTTTAAAGAGAATGAGATAATGCAAAATGAGGTTTAGAAGGTGCTTAAAAGTGACTTTAAAGAGAATGAGACGATGCAAAATGGTGTTTAGAAGGTGCTTAAAGTGACTTTAAAGAGAATGAGACGATGCAAAATGAGGTTTAGAAGGTGCTTAAAGTGACTTTAAAGAGAATGAGACGATGCAAAATGGTGTTTAGAAGGTGCTTAAAGTGACTTTAAAGAGAATGAGACGATGCAAAATGGTGTTTAGAAGGTGCTTAAAGTGACTTTAAAGAGAATGAGACGATGCAAAATGGTGTTTAGAAGGTGCTTAAAGTGACTTTAAAGAGAATGAGACGATGCAAAATGAGGTTAGAAGGTGCATAAAGTGACTTTAAAGAGAATGAGACGATGCAAAATTGTGTTTAGAAGGTGCTTAAAGTGACTTTAAAGAGAATGAGACGATGCAAAATGGTGTTTAGAAGGTGCTTAAAGTGACTTTAAAGAGAATGAGACGATGCAAAATGAGGTTTAGAAGGTGCTTAAAGTGA
This sequence comes from Anopheles ziemanni, assembly GCF_943734765.1. Classification (NCBI taxonomy): domain Eukaryota; kingdom Metazoa; phylum Arthropoda; class Insecta; order Diptera; family Culicidae; genus Anopheles; species Anopheles ziemanni. The sequence goes on along the minus strand of NW_026689892.1, from coordinate 68,548 downwards.
CTTTAAAGAGAATGAGACGATGCAAAATGGTGTTTAGAAAGGTGCTTAAAGTGACTTTAAAGAGAATGAGACGATGCAAAATGAGGTTTAGAAGGTGCTTAAAGTGACTTTAAAGAGAATGAGACGATGCAAAATGGTGTTTAGAAGGTGCTTAAAGTGACTTTAAAGAGAATGAGACGATGCAAATGGTGTTTAGAAGGTGCTTAAAGTGACTTTAAAGAGAATGAGACGATGCAAAATGGTGTTTAGAAGGTGCTTAAGGTGACTTTAAAGAGAATGAGACGATGCAAAATGAGGTTTAGAAGGTGCTTAAAGTGACTTTAAAGAGAATGAGACGATGCAAAATGAGGTTTAGAAGGTGCTTAAGGTGACTTTAAAGAGAATGAGACGATGCAAAATGAGGTTTAGAAGGTGCTTAAAGTGACTTTAAAGAGAATGAGACGATGCAAAATGAGGTTTAGAAGGTGCTTAAAGTGACTTTAAAGAGAATGAGACGATGCAAAATGGTCTTTTAGAAGGTGCTTAAAGTGACTTTAAAGAGAATGAGACGATGCAAAATGGTGTTTAGAAGGTGCTTAAAGTGACTTTAAAGAGAATGAGACGATGCAAAATGGTGTTTAGAAGGTGCTTAAAGTGACTTTAAAGAGAATGAGGACGATGCAAAAATGGTGTTTAGAAGGTGCTTAAAGTGACTTTAAAGAGAATGAGACGATGCAAAATGAGGTTTAGAAGGTGCTTAAAGTGACTTTAAAGAGAATGAGACGATGCAAAATGGTCTTTAGAAGGTGCTTAAAGTGACTTTAAAGAGAATGAGACGATGCAAAATGGTCTTTAGAAGGTGCTTAAAGTGACTTTAAAGAGAATGAGACGATGCAAAAATGGTGTTTAGAAGGTGCTTAAAGTGACTTTAAAGAGAATAGACGATGCAAAATGGTGTTTAGAAGGTGCTTAAAGTGACTTTAAAGAGAATGAGACGATGCAAAATGAGGTTTAGAAGGTGCTTAAAGTGACTTTAAAGAGAATGAGACGATGCAAAATGGTGTTTAGAAGGTGCTTAAAGTGACTTTAAAGAGAATGAGACGATGCAAAATGGTGTTTAGAAGGTGCTCAAAGTGACTTTAAAGAGAATGAGACGATGCAAAATGGTGTTTAGAAGGTGCTTAAAGTGACTTTAAAGAGAATGAGACGATGCAAAATGAGGTTTAGAAGGTGCTTAAAGTGACTTTAAAGAGAATGAGACGATGCAAAATGGTGTTTAGAAGGTGCTTAAAGTGACTTTAAAGAGAATGAGACGATGCAAAATGGTGTTTAGAAGGTGCTTAAAGTGACTTTAAAGAGAATGAGACGATGCAAAATGGTGTTTAGAAGGTGCTTAAAGTGACTTTAAAGAGAATGAGACGATGCAAAATGGTGTTTAGAAGGTGCTTAAAGTGACTTTAAAGAGAATGAGACGATGCAAAATGGTGTTTAGAAGGTGCTTAAAGTGACTTTAAAGAGAATGAGACGATGCAAAATGGTGTTTAGAAGGTGCTTAAAGTGACTTTAAAGAGAATGAGACGATGCAAAATGGTCTTTAGAAGGTGCTTAAAGTGACTTTAAAGAGAATGAGACGATGCAAAATGAGGTTTAGAAGGTGCTTAAAGTGACTTTAAAGAGAATGAGACGATGCAAAATAGTGTTTAGAAGGTGCTTAAAGTGACTTTAAAGAGAATGAGACGATGCAAAATGAGGTTTAGAAGGTGCTTAAAGTGACTTTAAAGAGAATGAGACGATGCAAAATGGTCTTTAGAAGGTGCTTAAAGTGACTTTAAAGAGAATGAGACGATGCAAAATGGTGTTTAGAAGGTGCTTAAAGTGACTTTAAAGAGAATGAGACGATGCAAAATGGTCTTTAGAAGGTGCTTAAAGTGACTTTAAAGAGAATGAGACGATGCAAAATGGTGTTTAGAAGGTGCTTAAAGTGACTTTAAAGAGAATGAGACGATGCAAAATGGTGTTTAGAAGGTGCTTAAAGTGACTTTAAAGAGAATGAGACGATGCAAAATCAGGTTTAGAAGGTGCTTAAAGTGACTTTAAAGAGAATGAGACGATGCAAAATGGTGTTTAGAAGGTGCTTAAAGTGACTTTAAAGAGAATGAGACGATGCAAAATGAGGTTTAGAAGGTGCTTAAAGTGACTTTAAAGAGAATGAGACGATGCAAAATGGTCTTTAGAAGGTGCTTAAAGTGACTTTAAAGAGAATGAGACGATGCAAAATGGTGTTTAGAAGGTGCTTAAAGTGACTTTAAAGAGAATGAGACGATGCAAAATGGTGTTTAGAAGGTGCTTAAAGTGACTTTAAAGAGAATGAGACGATGCAAAATGGTCTTTAGAAGGTGCTTAAAGTGACTTTAAAGAGAATGAGACGATGCAAAATGGTGTTTAGAAGGTGCTTAAGGTGACTTTAAAGAGAATGAGACGATGCAAAATGAGGTTTAGAAGGTGCTTAAAGTGACTTTAAAGAGAATGAGACGATGCAAAATGGTGTTTAGAAGGTGCTTTAAGTGACTTTAAAGAGAATCAGACAATGCAAAATGAGGTTTAGAAGGTGCTTAAAGTGACTTTAAAGAGAATGAGACGATGCAAAATGGTGTTTAGAAGGTGCTTAAAGTGACTTTAAAGAGAATGAGACGATGCAAAATGAGGTTTAGAAGGTGCTTAAAGTGACTTTAAAGAGAATGAGACGATGCAAAATGGTGTTTAGAAGGTGCTTAAAGTGACTTTAAAGAGAATGAGACGATGCAAAATGGAGTTTAGAAGGTGCTTAAAGTGACTTTAAAGAGAATGAGACGATGCAAAATGAGGTTTAGAAGGTGCTTAAAGTGACTTTAAAGAGAATGAGACGATGCAAAATGGTGTTTAGAAGGTGCTTAAGGTGACTTTAAAGAGAATGAGACGATGCAAAATGAGGTTTAGAAGGTGCTTAAAGTGACTTTAAAGAGAATGAGACGATGCAAAATGAGGTTTAGAAGGTGCTTAAAGTGACTTTAAAGAGAATGAGACGATGCAAAATGGTGTTTAGAAGGTGCTTAAAGTGACTTTAAAGAGAATGAGACGATGCAAAATGGTCTTTAGAAGGTGCTTAAGGTGACTTTAAAGAGAATGAGACGATGCAAAATGAGGTTTAGAAGATGCTTAAAGTGACTTTAAAGAGAATGAGACGATGCAAAATGGTGTTTAGAAGGTGCTTAAAGTGACTTTAAAGAGAATGAGACGATGCAAAATGGTCTTTAGAAGGTGCTTAAAGTGACTTTAAAGAGAATGAGACGATGCAAAATGGTGTTTAGAAGGTGCTTAAAGTGACTTTAAAGAGAATGAGACGATGCAAAATGAGGTTTAGAAGGTGCTTAAAGTGACTTGAAAGAGAATGAGACGATGCAAAATGGTGTTTAGAAGGTGCTTAAAGTGACTTTAAAGAGAATGAGACGATGCAAAATGAGGTTTAGAAGGTGCTTAAAGTGACTTTAAAGAGAATGAGACGATGCAAAATGGTGTTTAGAAGGTGCTTAAAGTGACTTTAAAGAGAATGAGACGATGCAAAATGAGGTTTAGAAGGTGCTTAAAGTGACTTTAAAGAGAATGAGACGATGCAAAATGGTGTTTAGAAGGTGCTTAAAGTGACTTTAAAGAGAATGAGACGATGCAAAATGGTGTTTAGAAGGTGCTTAAAGTGACTTTAAAGAGAATGAGACGATGCAAAATGGTGTTTAGAAGGTGCTTAAAGTGACTTTAAAGAGAATGAGACGATGCAAAATGGTGTTTAGAAGGTGCTTAAAGTGACTTTAAAGAGAATGAGACGATGCAAAATGGTGTTTAGAAGGTGCTTAAAGTGACTTTAAAGGGAATGAGACTATGCAAAATGGTGTTTAGAAGGTGCTTAAAGTGACTTTAAAGAGAATGAGACGATGCAAAATGGTGTTTAGAAGGTGCTTAAAGTGACTTTAAAGAGAATGAGACGATGCAAAATGGTGTTTAGAAGGTGCTTAAGGTGACTTTAAAGAGAATGAGACGATGCAAAATGAGGTTTAGAAGGTGCTTAAAGTGACTTTAAAGAGAATGAGACGATGCAAAATGGTGTTTAGAAGGTGCTTAAAGTGACTTTAAAGAGAATGAGACGATGCAAAATGGTGTTTAGAAGGTGCTTAAAGTGACTTTAAAGAGAATGAGACGATGCAAAATGGTGTTTAGAAGGTGCTTAAAGTGACTTTAAAGAGAATGAGACGATGCAAAATGAGGTTTAGAAGGTGCTTAAGGTGACTTTAAAGAGAATGAGACGATGCAAAATGAGGTTTAGAAGGTGCTTAAAGTGACTTTAAAGAGAATGAGACGATGCAAAATGGTGTTTAGAAGGTGCTTAAGGTGACTTTAAAGAGAATGAGACGATGCAAAATGAGGTTTAGAAGGTGCTTAAAGTGACTTTAAAGAGAATGAGACGATGCAAAATGAGGTTTAGAAGGTGCTTAAAGTGACTTTAAAGAGAATGAGACGATGCAAAATGGTGTTTAGAAGGTGCTTAAGGTGACTTTAAAGAGAATGAGACGATGCAAAATGAGGTTTAGAAGGTGCTTAAAGTGACTTTAAAGAGAATGAGACGATGCAAAATGGTGTTTAGAAGGTGCTTAAAGTGACTTTAAAGAGAATGAGACGATGCAAAATGAGGTTTAGAAGGTGCTTAAAGTGACTTTAAAGAGAATGAGACGATGCAAAATGGTGTTTAGAAGGTGCTTAAAGTGACTTTAAAGAGAATGAGACGATGCAAAATGAGGTTTAGAAGGTGCTTAAAGTGACTTTAAAGAGAATGAGACGATGCAAAATGAGGTTTAGAAGGTGCTTAAGGTGACTTTAAAGAGAATGAGACGATGCAAAATGAGGTTTAGAAGGTGCTTAAAGTGACTTTAAAGAGAATGAGACGATGCAAAATGGTGTTTAGAAGGTGCTTAAGGTGACTTTAAAGAGAATGAGACGATGCAAAATGAGGTTTAGAAGGTGCTTAAAGTGACTTTAAAGAGAATGAGACGATGCAAAATGAGGTTTAGAAGGTGCTTAAAGTGACTTTAAAGAGAATGAGACGATGCAAAATGGTGTTTAGAAGGTGCTTAAGGTGACTTTAAAGAGAATGAGACGATGCAAAATGAGGTTAGTAGGTGCTTAAAGTGACTTTAAAGAGAATGAGACGATGCAAAATGGTGTTTAGAAGGTGCTTAAAGTGACTTTAAAGAGAATGAGACGATGCAAAATGAGGTTTAGAAGGTGCTTAAAGTGACTTTAAAGAGAATGAGACGATGCAAAATGAGGTTTAGAAGGTGCTTAAAGTGACTTTAAAGAGAATGAGACGATGCAAAATGGTGTTTAGAAGGTGCTTAAAGTGACTTTAAAGAGAATGAGACGATGCAAAATGAGGTTTAGAAGGTGCTTAAAGTGACTTTAAAGAGAATGAGACGATGCAAAATGAGGTTTAGAAGGTGCTTAAAGTGACTTTAAAGAGAATGAGACGATGCAAAATGGTGTTTAGAAGGTGCTTAAGGTGACTTTAAAGAGAATGAGACGATGCAAAATGAGGTTTAGAAGGTGCTTAAAGTGACTTTAAAGAGAATGAGAAGATGCAAAATGAGGTTTAGAAGGTGCTTAAAGTGACTTTAAAGAGAATGAGACGATGCAAAATGGTGTTTAGAAGGTGCTTAAGGTGACTTTAAAGAGAATGAGACGATGCAAAATGAGGTTTAGAAGGTGCTTAAAGTGACTTTAAAGAGAATGAGACGATGCAAAATGAGGTTTAGAAGGTGCTTAAAGTGACTTTAAAGAGAATGAGACGATGCAAAATGGTGTTTAGAAGGTGCTTAAAGTGACTTTAAAGAGAATGAGACGATGCAAAATGAGGTTTAGAAGGTGCTTAAAGTGACTTTAAAGAGAATGAGACGATGCAAAATGGTGTTTAGAAGGTGCTTAAGGTGACTTTAAAGAGAATGAGACGATGCAAAATGGTGTTTAGAAGGTGCTTAAGGTGACTTTAAAGAGAATGAGACGATGCAAAATGAGGTTTAGAAGGTGCTTAAAGTGACTTTAAAGAGAATGAGACGATGCAAAATGGTGTTTAGAAGGTGCTTAAAGTGACTTTAAAGAGAATGAGACGATGCAAAATGAGGTTTAGAAGGTGCTTAAAGTGACTTTAAAGAGAATGAGACGATGCAAAATGAGGTTTAGAAGGTGCTTAAGGTGACTTTAAAGAGAATGAGACGATGCAAAATGAGGTTTAGAAGGTGCTTAAAGTGACTTTAAAGAGAATGAGACGATGCAAAATGAGGTTTAGAAGGTGCTTAAAGTGACTTTAAAGAGAATGAGACGATGCAAAATGAGGTTTAGAAGGTGCTTAAGGTGACTTTAAAGAGAATGAGACGATGCAAAATGAGGTTTAGAAGGTGCTTAAAGTGACTTTAAAGAGAATGAGACGATGCAAAATGAGGTTTAGAAGGTGCTTAAAGTGACTTTAAAGAGAATGAGACGATGCAAAATGAGGTTTAGAAGGTGCTTAAAGTGACTTTAAGAGAATGAGACGATGCAAAATGGTGTTTAGAAGGTGCTTAAGGTGACTTTAAAGAGAATGAGACGATGCAAAATGAGGTTTAGAAGGTGCTTAAAGTGACTTTAAAGAGAATGAGACGATGCAAAATGAGGTTTAGAAGGTGCTTAAAGTGACTTTAAAGAGAATGAGACGATGCAAAATGGTGTTTAGAAGGTGCTTAAGGTGACTTTAAAGAGAATGAGACGATGCAAAATGAGGTTTAGAAGGTGCTTAAAGTGACTTTAAAGAGAATGAGACGATGCAAAATGGTGTTTAGAAGGTGCTTAAGGTGACTTTAAAGAGAATGAGACGATGCAAAATGAGGTTTAGAAGGTGCTTAAGTGACTTTAAAGAGAATGAGACGATGCAAAATGAGGTTTAGAAGGTGCTTAAAGTGACTTTAAAGAGAATGAGACGATGCAAAATGAGGTTTAGAAGGTGCTTAAGGTGACTTTAAAGAGAATGAGACGATGCAAAATGGTGTTTAGAAGGTGCTTAAGGTGACTTTAAAGAGAATGAGACGATGCAAAATGGTGTTTAGAAGGTGCTTAAGGTGACTTTAAAGAGAATGAGACGATGCAAAATGAGGTTTAGAAGGTGCTTAAAGTGACTTTAAAGAGAATGAGACGATGCAAAATGGTGTTTAGAAGGTGCTTAAGGTGACTTTAAAGAGAATGAGACGATGCAAAATGAGGTTTAGAAGGTGCTTAAAGTGACTTTAAAGAGAATGAGACGATGCAAAATGGTGTTTAGAAGGTGCTTAAGGTGACTTTAAAGAGAATGAGACGATGCAAAATGAGGTTTAGAAGGTGCTTAAAGTGACTTTAAAGAGAATGAGACGATGCAAAATGAGGTTTAGAAGGTGCTTAAAGTGACTTTAAAGAGAATGAGACGATGCAAAATGAGGTTTAGAAGGTGCTTAAAGTGACTTTAAAGAGAATGAGACGATGCAAAATGGTGTTTAGAAGGTGCTTAAAGTGACTTTAAAGAGAATGAGACGATGCAAAATGGTGTTTAGAATGTGCTTAAAGTGACTTTAAAGAGAATGAGACGATGCAAAATGGTGTTTAGAAGGTGCTTAAAGTGACTTTAAAGAGAATGAGACGATGCAAAATGAGGTTTAGAAGGTGCTTAAAGTGACTTTAAAGAGAATGAGACGATGCAAAATGGTGTTTAGAAGGTGCTTAAGGTGACTTTAAAGAGAATGAGACGATGCAAAATGGTGTTTAGAAGGTGCTTAAGGTGACTTTAAAGAGAATGAGACGATGCAAAATGGTGTTTAGAAGGTGCTTAAAGTGACTTTAAAGAGAATGAGACGATGCAAAATGGTGTTTAGAATGTGCTTAAAGTGACTTTAAAGAGAATGAGACGATGCAAAATGGTGTTTAGAAGGTGCTTAAAGTGACTTTAAAGAGAATGAGACGATGCAAAATGAGGTTTAGAAGGTGCTTAAAGTGACTTTAAAGAGAATGAGACGATGCAAAATGGTGTTTAGAAGGTGCTTAAGGTGACTTTAAAGAGAATGAGACGATGCAAAATGGTGTTTAGAAGGTGCTTAAAGTGACTTTAAAGAGAATGAGACGATGCAAAATGAGGTTTAGAAGGTGCTTAAGGTGACTTTAAAGAGAATGAGACGATGCAAAATGAGGTTTAGAAGGTGCTTAAAGTGACTTTAAAGAGAATGAGACGATGCAAAATGGTGTTTAGAAGGTGCTTTAAGTGACTTTAAAGAGAATGAGACGATGCAAAATGGTGTTTAGAAGGTGCTTAAAGTGACTTTAAAGAGAATGAGACGATGCAAAATGAGGTTTAGAAGGTGCTTAAAGTGACTTTAAAGAGAATGAGACGATGCAAAATGAGGTTTAGAAGGTGCTTAAAGTGACTTTAAAGAGAATGAGACGATGCAAAATGAGGTTTAGAAGGTGCTTAAAGTGACTTTAAAGAGAATGAGACGATGCAAAATGGTGTTTAGAAGGTGCTTAAAGTGACTTTAAAGAGAATGAGACGATGCAAAATGGTGTTTAGAAGGTGCTTAAGGTGACTTTAAAGAGAATGAGACGATGCAAAATGAGGTTTAGAAGGTGCTTAAAGTGACTTTAAAGAGAATGAGACGATGCAAAATGAGGTTTAGAAGGTGCTTAAAGTGACTTTAAAGAGAATGAGACGATGCAAAATGGTGTTTAGAAGGTGCTTAAAGTGACTTTAAAGAGAATGAGACGATGCAAAATGGTGTTTAGAAGGTGCTTAAGGTGACTTTAAAGAGAATGAGACGATGCAAAATGGTGTTTAGAAGGTGCTTAAAGTGACTTTAAAGAGAATGAGACGATGCAAAATGGTGTTTAGAATGTGCTTAAAGTGACTTTAAAGAGAATGAGACGATGCAAAATGGTGTTTAGAAGGTGCTTAAAGTGACTTTAAAGAGAATGAGACGATGCAAAATGAGGTTTAGAAGGTGCTTAAAGTGACTTTAAAGAGAATGAGACGATGCAAAATGGTGTTTAGAAGGTGCTTAAAGTGACTTTAAAGAGAATGAGACGATGCAAAATGAGGTTTAGAAGGTGCTTAAAGTGACTTTAAAGAGAATGAGACGATGCAAAATGGTGTTTAGAAGGTGCTTAAGGTGACTTTAAAGAGAATGAGACGATGCAAAATGAGGTTTAGAAGGTGCTTAAAGTGACTTCAAAGAGAATGAGACGATGCAAAATGGTGTTTAGAAGGTGCTTAAGGTGACTTTAAAGAGAATGAGACGATGCAAAATGAGGTTTAGAAGGTGCTTAAAGTGACTTTAAAGAGAATGAGACGATGCAAAATGAGGTTTAGAAGGTGCTTAAAGTGACTTTAAAGAGAATGAGACGATGCAAAATGAGGTTTAGAAGGTGCTTAAAGTGACTTTAAAGAGAATGAGACGATGCAAAATGGTGTTTAGAAGGTGCTTAAGGTGACTTTAAAGAGAATGAGACGATGCAAAATGAGGTTTAGAAGGTGCTTAAAGTGACTTTAAGGAGAATGAGACGATGCAAAATGAGGTTTAGAAGGTGCTTAAAGTGACTTTAAAGAGAATGAGACGATGCAAAATGGTGTTTAGAAGGTGCTTATGGTGACTTTAAAGAGAATGAGACGATGCAAAATGAGGTTTAGAAGGTGCTTAAAGTGACTTTAAAGAGAATGAGACGATGCAAAATGAGGTTTAGAAGGTGCTTAAAGTGACTTTAAAGAGAATGAGACGATGCAAAATGGTGTTTAGAAGGTGCTTAAGGTGACTTTAAAGAGAATGAGACGATGCAAAATGAGGTTTAGAAGGTGCTTAAAGTGACTTTAAAGAGAATGAGACGATGCAAAATGAGGTTTAGAAGGTGCTTAAAGTGACTTTAAAGAGAATGAGACGATGCAAAATGGTGTTTAGAAGGTGCTTAAGGTGACTTTAAAGAGAATGAGACGATGCAAAATGAGGTTTAGAAGGTGCTTAAAGTGACTTTAAAGAGAATGAGACGATGCAAAATGGTGTTTAGAAGGTGCTTAAGGTGACTTTAAAGAGAATGAGACGATGCAAAATGAGGTTTGGAAGGTGCTTAAAGTGACTTTAAAGAGAATGAGACGATGCAAAATGAGGTTTAGAAGGTGCTTAAGGTGACTTTAAAGAGAATGAGACGATGCAAAATGAGGTTTAGAAGGTGCTTAAAGTGACTTTAAAGAGAATGAGACGATGCAAAATGAGGTTTAGAAGGTGCTTAAAGTGACTTTAAAGAGAATGAGACGATGCAAAATGGTGTTTAGAAGGTGCTTAAAGTGACTTTAAAGAGAATGAGACGATGCAAAATGGTGTTTAGAAGGTGCTTAAAGTGACTTTAAAGAGAATGAGACGATGCAAAATGGTGTTTAGAAGGTGCTTAAGGTGACTTTAAAGAGAATGAGACGATGCAAAATGAGGTTTAGAAGGTGCTTAAAGTGACTTTAAAGAGAATGAGACGATGCAAAATGGTGTTTAGAAGGTGCTTAAAGTGACTTTAAAGAGAATGAGACGATGCAAAATGGTGTTTAGAAGGTGCTTAAAGTGACTTTAAAGAGAATGAGACGATGCAAAATGGTGTTTAGAAGGTGCTTAAGGTGACTTTAAAGAGAATGAGACGATGCAAAATGGTGTTTAGAAGGTGCTTAAAGTGACTTTAAAGAGAATGAGACGATGCAAAATGAGGTTTAGAAGGTGCTTAAAGTGACTTTAAAGAGAATGAGACGATGCAAAATGAGGTTTAGAAGGTGCTTAAAGTGACTTTAAAGAGAATGAGACGATGCAAAATGGTGTTTAGAAGGTGCTTAAGGTGACTTTAAAGAGAATGAGACGATGCAAAATGAGGTTTAGAAGGTGCTTAAAGTGACTTTAAAGAGAATGAGACGATGCAAAATGAGGTTTAGAAGGTGCTTAAAGTGACTTTAAAGAGAATGAGACGATGCAAAATGAGGTTTAGAAGGTGCTTAAAGTGACTTTAAAGAGAATGAGACGATGCAAAATGGTGTTTAGAAGGTGGTTAAGGTGACTTTAAAGAGAATGAGACGATGCAAAATGGTGTTTAGAAGGTGCTTAAGGTGACTTTAAAGAGAATGAGACGATGCAAAATGAGGTTTAGAAGGTGCTTAAAGTGACTTTAAAGAGAATGAGACGATGCAAAATGGTGTTTAGAAGGTGCTTAAGGTGACTTTAAAGAGAATGAGACGATGCAAAATGAGGTTTAGAAGGTGCTTAAAGTGACTTTAAAGAGAATGAGACGATGCAAAATGAGGTTTAGAAGGTGCTTAAAGTGACTTTAAAGAGAATGAGACGATGCAAAATGAGGTTTAGAAGGTGCTTAAAGTGACTTTAAAGAGAATGAGACGATGCAAAATGGTGTTTAGAAGGTGCTTAAAGTGACTTTAAAGAGAATGAGACGATGCAAAATGGTGTTTAGAAGGTGCTTAAAGTGACTTTAAAGAGAATGAGACGATGCAAAATGGTGTTTAGAAGGTGCTTAAAGTGACTTTAAAGAGAATGAGACGATGCAAAATGGTGTTTAGAAGGTGCTTAAAGTGACTTTAAAGAGAATGAGACGATGCAAAATGAGGTTTAGAAGGTGCTTAAAGTGACTTTAAAGAGAATGAGACGATGCAAAATGAGGTTTAGAAGGTGCTTAAAGTGACTTTAAAGAGAATGAGACGATGCAAAATGGTGTTTAGAAGGTGCTTAAAGTGACTTTAAAGAGAATGAGACGATGCAAAATGGTGTTTAGAAGGTGCTTAAAGTGACTTTAAAGAGAATGAGACGATGCAAAATGGTGTTTAGAAGGTGCTTAAAGTGACTTTAAAGAGAATGAGACGATGCAAAATGGTGTTTAGAAGGTGCTTAAAGTGACTTTAAAGAGAATGAGACGATGCAAAATGGTCTTTAGAAGGTGCTTAAAGTGACTTTAAAGAGAATGAGACGATGCAAAATGGTGTTTAGAAGGTGCTTAAGGTGACTTTAAAGAGAATGAGACGATGCAAAATGAGGTTTAGAAGGTGCTTAAAGTGACTTTAAAGAGAATGAGACGATGCAAAATGGTGTTTAGAAGGTGCTTAAAGTGACTTTAAAGAGAATGAGACGATGCAAAATGAGGTTTAGAAGGTGCTTAAAGTGACTTTAAAGAGAATGAGACGATGCAAAATGAGGTTTAGAAGGTGCTTAAGGTGACTTTAAAGAGAATGAGACGATGCAAAATGAGGTTTAGAAGGTGCTTAAAGTGACTTTAAAGAGAATGAGACGATGCAAAATGAGGTTTAGAAGGTGCTTAAAGTGACTTTAAAGAGAATGAGACGATGCAAAATGGTGTTTAGAAGGTGCTTAAAGTGACTTTAAAGAGAATGAGACGATGCAAAATGGTGTTTAGAAGGTGCTTAAAGTGACTTTAAAGAGAATGAGACGATGCAAAATGGTGTTTAGAAGGTGCTTAAAGTGACTTTAAAGAGAATGAGACGATGCAAAATGAGGTTTAGAAGGTGCTTAAAGTGACTTTAAAGAGAATGAGACGATGCAAAATGGTGTTTAGAAGGTGCTTAAAGTGACTTTAAAGAGAATGAGACGATGCAAAATGAGGTTTAGAAGGTGCTTAAAGTGACTTTAAAGAGAATGAGACGATGCAAAATGAGGTTTAGAAGGTGCTTAAAGTGACTTTAAAGAGAATGAGACGATGCAAAATGAGGTTTAGAAGGTGCTTAAGGTGACTTTAAAGAGAATGAGACGATGCAAAATGAGGTTTAGAAGGTGCTTAAAGTGACTTTAAAGAGAATGAGACGATGCAAAATGGTGTTTAGAAGGTGCTTAAAGTGACTTTAAAGAGAATGAGACGATGCAAAATGGTTTTTAGAAGGTGCTTAAAGTGACTTTAAAGAGAATGAGACGATGCAAAATGGTGTTTAGAAGGTGCTTAAAGTGACTTTAAAGAGAATGAGACGATGCAAAATGAGGTTTAGAAGGTGCTTAAAGTGACTTTAAAGAGAATGAGACGATGCAAAATGGTGTTTAGAAGGTGCTTAAGGTGACTTTAAAGAGAATGAGACGATGCAAAATGAGGTTTAGAAGGTGCTTAAAGTGACTTTAAAGAGAATGAGACGATGCAAAATGAGGTTTAGAAGGTGCTTAAAGTGACTTTAAAGAGAATGAGACGATGCAAAATGGTGTTTAGAAGGTGCTTAAGGTGACTTTAAAGAGAATGAGACGATGCAAAATGAGGTTTAGAAGGTGCTTAAAGTGACTTTAAAGAGAATGAGACGATGCAAAATGGTGTTTAGAAGGTGCTTAAGGTGACTTTAAAGAGAATGAGACGATGCAAAATGAGGTTTAGAAGGTGCTTAAAGTGACTTTAAAGAGAATGAGACGATGCAAAATGAGGTTTAGAAGGTGCTTAAGGTGACTTTAAAGAGAATGAGACGATGCAAAATGAGGTTTAGAAGGTGCTTAAAGTGACTTTAAAGAGAATGAGACGATGCAAAATGAGGTTTAGAAGGTGCTTAAAGTGACTTTAAAGAGAATGAGACGATGCAAAATGGTGTTTAGAAGGTGCTTAAGGTGACTTTAAAGAGAATGAGACGATGCAAAATGAGGTTTAGAAGGTGCTTAAAGTGACTTTAAAGAGAATGAGACGATGCAAAATGGTGTTTAGAAGGTGCTTAAAGTGACTTTAAAGAGAATGAGACGATGCAAAATGGTCTTTAGAAGGTGCTTAAAGTGACTTTAAAGAGAATGAGACGATGCAAAATGAGGTTTAGAAGGTGCTTAAAGTGACTTTAAAGAGAATGAGACGATGCAAAATGGTGTTTAGAAGGTGCTTAAAGTGACTTTAAAGAGAATGAGACGATGCAAAATGAGGTTTAGAAGGTGCTTAAAGTGACTTTAAAGAGAATGAGACGATGCAAAATGGTGTTTAGAAGGTGCTTAAAGTGACTTTAATGAGAATGAGACGATGCAAAATGGTCTTTAGAAGGTGCTTAAGGTGACTTTAAAGAGAATGAGACGATGCAAAATGAGGTTTAGAAGGTGCTTAAAGTGACTTTAAAGAGAATGAGACGATGCAAAATGGTGTTTAGAAGGTGCTTAAAGTGACTTTAAAGAGAATGAGACGATGCAAAATGAGGTTTAGAAGGTGCTTAAAGTGACTTTAAAGAGAATGAGACGATGCAAAATGGTGTTTAGAAGGTGCTTAAAGTGACTTTAAAGAGAATGAGACGATGCAAAATGAGGTTTAGAAGGTGCTTAAAGTGACTTTAAAGAGAATGAGACGATGCAAAATGGTGTTTAGAAGGTGCTTAAAGTGACTTTAAAGAGAATGAGACGATGCAAAATGAGGTTTAGAAGGTGCTTAAAGTGACTTTAAAGAGAATGAGACGATGCAAAATGGGGTTTAGAAGGTGCTTAAGGTGACTTTAAAGAGAATGAGACGATGCAAAATGAGGTTTAGAAGGTGCTTAAAGTGACTTTAAAGAGAATGAGACGATGCAAAATGGTGTTTAGAAGGTGCTTAAGGTGACTTTAAAGAGAATGAGACGATGCAAAATGAGGTTTAGAAGGTGCTTAAAGTGACTTTAAAGAGAATGAGACGATGCAAAATGGTGTTTAGAAGGTGCTTAAGGTGACTTTAAAGAGAATGAGACGATGCAAAATGGTGTTTAGAAGGTGCTTAAAGTGACTTTAAAGAGAATGAGACGATGCAAAATGGTGTTTAGAAGGTGCTTAAGGTGACTTTAAAGAGAATGAGACGATGCAAAATGGTGTTTAGAAGGTGCTTAAGGTGACTTTAAAGAGAATGAGACGATGCAAAATGAGGTTTAGAAGGTGCTTAAAGTGACTTTAAAGAGAATGAGACGATGCAAAATGGTGTTTAGAAGGTGCTTAAAGTGACTTTAAAGAGAATGAGACGATGCAAAATGGTGTTTAGAAGGTGCTTAAGGTGACTTTAAAGAGAATGAGACGATGCAAAATGAGGTTTAGAAGGTGCTTAAAGTGACTTTAAAGAGAATGAGACGATGCAAAATGGTGTTTAGAAGGTGCTTAAGGTGACTTTAAAGAGAATGAGACGATGCAAAATGAGGTTTAGAAGGTGCTTAAAGTGACTTTAAAGAGAATGAGACGATGCAAAATGGTGTTTAGAAGGTGCTTAAGGTGACTTTAAAGAGAATGAGACGATGCAAAATGAGGTTTAGAAGGTGCTTAAAGTGACTTTAAAGAGAATGAGACGATGCAAAATGGTGTTTAGAAGGTGCTTAAGGTGACTTTAAAGAGAATGAGACGATGCAAAATGGTGTTTAGAAGGTGCTTAAAGTGACTTTAAAGAGAATGAGACGATGCAAAATGGTGTTTAGAAGGTGCTTAAGGTGACTTTAAAGAGAATGAGACGATGCAAAATGAGGTTTAGAAGGTGCTTAAAGTGACTTTAAAGAGAATGAGACGATGCAAAATGGTGTTTAGAAGGTGCTTAAGGTGACTTTAAAGAGAATGAGACGATGCAAAATGAGGTTTAGAAGGTGCTTAAAGTGACTTTAAAGAGAATGAGACGATGCAAAAAATGGTGTTTAGAAGGTGCTTAAGGTGACTTTAAAGAGAATGAGACGATGCAAAATGAGGTTTAGAAGGTGCTTAAGGTGACTTTAAAGAGAATGAGACGATGCAAAATGAGGTTTAGAAGGTGCTTAAAGTGACTTTAAAGAGAATGAGACGATGCAAAATGAGGTTTAGAAGGTGCTTAAAGTGACTTTAAAGAGAATGAGACGATGCAAAATGAGGTTTAGAAGGTGCTTAAGGTGACTTTAAAGAGAATGAGACGATGCAAAATGGTGTTTAGAAGGTGCTTAAGGTGACTTTAAAGAGAATGAGACGATGCAAAATGAGGTTTAGAAGGTGCTAAAAGTGACTTTAAAGAGAATGAGACGATGCAAAATGAGGTTTAGAAGGTGCTTAAAGTGACTTTAAAGAGAATGAGACGATGCAAAATGGTGTTTAGAAGGTTCTTAAGGTGACTTTAAAGAGAATGAGACGATGCAAATTGAGGTTTAGAAGGTGCTTAAAGTGACTTTAAAGAGAATGAGACGATGCAAAATGGTGTTTAGAAGGTACTTAAAGTGACTTTAAAGAGAATGAGACGATGCAAAATGGTGTTTAGAAGGTGCTTAAGGTGACTTTAAAGAGAATGAGACGATGCAAAATGAGGTTTAGAAGGTGCTTAAAGTGACTTTAAAGAGAATGAGACGATGCAAAATGGTGTTTAGAAGGTGCTTAAGGTGGCTTTAAAGAGAATGAGACGATGCAAAATGAGGTTTAGAAGGTGCTTAAAGTGACTTTAAAGAGAATGAGACGATGCAAAATGGTGTTTAGAAGGTGCTTAAGGTGACTTTAAAGAGAATGAGACGATGCAAAATGAGGTTTAGAAGGTGCTTAAAGTGACTTTAAAGAGAATGAGACGATGCAAAATGGTGTTTAGAAGGTGCTTAAGGTGACTTTATAGAGAATGAGACGATGCAAAATGAGGTTTAGAAGGTGCTTAAAGTGACTTTAAAGAGAATGAGACGATGCAAAATGGTGTTTAGAAGGTGCTTAAGGTGACTTTAAAGAGAATGAGACGATGCAAAATGGTGTTTAGAAGGTGCTTAAGGTGACTTTAAAGAGAATGAGACGATGCAAAATGAGGTTTAGAAGGTGCTTAAAGTGACTTTAAAGAGAATGAGACGATGCAAAATGGTGTTTAGAAGGCTGCTTCAGGTGACTTTAAAGAGAATGAGACGATGCAAAATGAGGTTTAGAAGGTGCTTAAAGTGACTTTAAAGAGAATGAGACGATGCAAAATGGTGTTTAGAAGGTGCTTAAGGTGACTTTAAAGAGAATGAGACGATGCAAAATGAGGTTTAGAAGGTGCTTAAAGTGACTTTAAAGAGAATGAGACGATGCAAAATGGTGTTTAGAAGGTGCTTAAGGTGACTTTAAAGAGAATGAGACGATGCAAAATGAGGTTTAGAAGGTGCTTAAAGTGACTTTAAAGAGAATGAGACGATGCAAAATGGTGTTTAGAAGGTGCTTAAAGTGACTTTAAAGAGAATGAGACGATGCAAAATGAGGTTTAGAAGGTGCTTAAAGTGACTTTAAAGAGAATGAGACGATGCAAAATGGTGTTTAGAAGGTGCTTAAGGTGACTTTAAAGAGAATGAGACGATGCAAAATGAGGTTTAGAAGGTGCTTAAAGTGACTTTAAAGAGAATGAGACGATGCAAAATGGTGTTTAGAAGGTGCTTAAGGTGACTTTTAAAGAGAATGAGACGATGCAAAATGAGGTTTAGAAGGTGCTTAAAGTGACTTTAAAGAGAATGAGACGATGCAAAATGGTGTTTAGAAGGTGCTTAAGGTGACTTTAAAGAGAATGAGACGATGCAAAATGAGGTTTAGAAGGTGCTTACAGTGACTTTAAAGAGAATGAGACGATGCAAAATGAGGTTTAGAAGGTGCTTAAAGTGACTTTAAAGAGAATGAGACGATGCAAAATGGTGTTTAGAAGGTGCTTAAGGTGACTTTAAAGAGAATGAGACGATGCAAAATGAGGTTTAGAAGGTGCTTAAAGTGACTTTAAAGAGAATGAGACGATGCAAAATGGTGTTTAGAAGGTGCTTAAGGTGACTTTAAAGAGAATGAGACGATGCAAAATGAGGTTTAGAAGGTGCTTAAAGTGACTTTAAAGAGAATGAGACGATGCAAAATGGTGTTTAGAAGGTGCTTAAAGTGACTTTAAAGAGAATGAGACGATGCAAAATGAGGTTTAGAAGGTGCTTAAAGTGACTTTAAAGAGAATGAGACGATGCAAAATGGTGTTTAGAAGGTGCTTAAGGTGACTTTAAAGAGAATGAGACGATGCAAAATGAGGTTTAGAAGGTGCTTAAAGTGACTTTAAAGAGAATGAGACGATGCAAAATGGTGTTTAGAAGGTGCTTAAGGTGACTTTAAAGAGAATGAGACGATGCAAAATGAGGTTTAGAAGGTGCTTAAAGTGACTTTAAAGAGAATGAGACGATGCAAAATGGTGTTTAGAAGGTGCTTAAGGTGACTTTAAAGAGAATGAGACGATGCAAAATGAGGTTTAGAAGGTGCTTAAAGTGACTTTAAAGAGAATGAGACGATGCAAAATGGTGTTTAGAAGGTGCTTAAGGTGACTTTAAAGAGAATGAGACGATGCAAAATGAGGTTTAGAAGGTGCTTAAAGTGACTTTAAAGAGAATGAGACGATGCAAAATGGTGTTTAGAAGGTGCTTAAGGTGACTTTAAAGAGAATGAGACGATTCAAAATGAGGTTTAGAAGGTGCTTAAAGTGACTTTAAAGAGAATGAGACGATGCAAAAATGGTGTTTAGAAGGTGCTTAAGGTGACTTTAAAGAGAATGAGACGATGCAAAATGAGGTTTAGAAGGTGCTTAAAGTGACTTTAAAGAGAATGAGACGATGCAAAATGAGGTTTAGAAGGTGCTTAAAGTGACTTTAAAGAGAATGAGACGATGCAAAATGGTGTTTAGAAGGTGCTTAAGGTGACTTTAAAGAGAATGAGACGATGCAAAATGAGGTTTAGAAGGTGCTTAAAGTGACTTTAAAGAGAATGAGACGATGCAAAATGGTGTTTAGAAGGTGCTTAAGGTGACTTTAAAGAGAATGAGACGATGCAAAATGAGGTTTAGAAGGTGCTTAAAGTGACTTTAAAGAGAATGAGACGATGCAAAATGGTGTTTAGAAGGTGCTTAAGGTGACTTTAAAGAGAATGAGACGATGCAAAATGAGGTTTAGAAGGTGCTTAAAGTGACTTTAAAGAGAATGAGACGATGCAAAATGGTCTTTAGAAGGTGCTTAAAGTGACTTTAAAGAGAATGAGACGATGCAAAATGGTGTTTAGAAGGTGCTTAAAGTGACTTTAAAGAGAATGAGACGATGCAAAATGGTGTTTAGAAGGTGCTTAAGGTGACTTTAAAGAGAATGAGACGATGCAAAATGGTGTTTAGAAGGTGCTTAAGGTGACTTTAAAGAGAATGAGACGATGCAAAATGAGGTTTAGAAGGTGCTTAAAGTGACTTTAAAGAGAATGAGACGATGCAAAATGGTGTTTAGAAGGTGCTTAAGGTGACTTTAAAGAGAATTAGACGATGCACAATGGTGTTTAGAAGGTGCTTAAAGTGACTTTAAAGAGAATGAGACGATGCAAAATTGTGTTTAGAAGGTGCTTAAGGTGACTTTAAAGAGAATGAGACGATGCAAAATGAGGTTTAGAAGGTGCTTAAAGTGACTTTAAAGAGAATGAGACGATGCAAAATGGTGTTTAGAAGGTGCTTAAGGTGACTTTAAAGAGAATGAGACGATGCAAAATGAGGTTTAGAAGGTGCTTAAAGTGACTTTAAAGAGAATGAGACGATGCAAAATGGTGTTTAGAAGGTGCTTAAGGTGACTTTAAAGAGAATGAGACGATGCAAAATGAGGTTTAGAAGGTGCTTAAAGTGACTTTAAAGAGAATGAGACGATGCAAAATGGTGTTTAGAAGGTGCTTAAAGTGACTTTAAAGAGAATGAGACGATGCAAAATGGTGTTTAGAAGGTGCTTAAGGTGACTTTAAAGAGAATGAGACGATGCAAAATGAGGTTTAGAAGGTGCTTAAAGTGACTTTAAAGAGAATGAGACGATGCAAAATGGTGTTTAGAAGGTGCTTAAAGTGACTTTAAAGAGAATGAGACGATGCAAAATGGTGTTTAGAAGGTGCTTAAGGTGACTTTAAAGAGAATGAGACGATGCAAAATGAGGTTTAGAAGGTGCTTAAAGTGACTTTAAAGAGAATGAGACGATGCAAAATGGTGTTTAGAAGGTGCTTAAGGTGACTTTAAAGAGAATTAGACGATGCAAAATGAGGTTTAGAAGGTGCTTAAAGTAACTTTAAAGAGAATGAGACGATGCAAAATGGTGTTTAGAAGGTGCTTAAGGTGACTTTAAAGAGAACGAGACGATGCAAAATGGTGTTTAGAAGGTGGTTAAAGTGACTTTAAAGAGAATGAGACGATGCAAAATGGTCTTTAGAAGGTGCTTAAAGTGACTTTAAAGAGAATGAGACGATGCAAAATGGTGTTTAGAAGGTGCTTAAGGTGACTTTAAAGAGAATGAGACGATGCAAAATGAGGTTTAGAAGGTGCTTAAGGTGACTTTAAAGAGAACGAGACGATGCAAAATGGTGTTTAGAAGGTGCTTAAAGTGACTTTAAAGAGAATGAGACGATGCAAAATGGTCTTTAGAAGGTGCTTAAAGTGACTTTAAAGAGAATGAGACGATGCAAAATGGTGTTTAGAAGGTGCTTAAAGTGACTTTAAAGAGAACGAGACGATGCAAAATGGTGTTTAGAAGGTGCTTAAGGTGACTTTAAAGAGAACGAGACGATGCAAAATGGTGTTTAGAAGGTGCTTAAAGTGACTTTAAAGAGAATGAGACGATGCAAAATGGTGTTTAGAAGGTGCTTAAAGTGACTTTAAAGAGAATGAGACGATGCAAAATGGTGTTTAGAAGGTGCTTAAAGTGACTTTAAAGAGAATGAGACGATGCAAAATGGTCTTTAGAAGGTGCTTAAAGTGACTTTAAAGAGAATGAGACGATGCAAAATGGTGTTTAGAAGGTGCTTAAAGTGACTTTAAAGAGAATGAGACGATGCAAAATGGTGTTTAGAAGGTGCTTAAAGTGACTTTAAAGAGAATGAGACGATGCAAAATGAGGTTTAGAAGGTGCTTAAAGTGACTTTAAAGAGAATGAGACGATGCAAAATGGTGTTTAGAAGGTGCTTAAAGTGACTTTAAAGAGAATGAGACGATGCAAAATGGTGTTTAGAAGGTGCTTAAAGTGACTTTAAAGAGAATGAGACGATGCAAAATGGTGTTTAGAAGGTGCTTAAAGTGACTTTAAAGAGAATGAGACGATGCAAAAGGGTGTTTAGAAGGTGCTTAAAGTGACTTTAAAGAGAATGAGACGATGCAAAATGGTCTTTAGAAGGTGCTTAAAGTGACTTTAAAGAGAATGAGACGATGCAAAATGGTGTTTAGAAGGTGCTTAAAGTGACTTTAAAGAGAATGAGACGATGCAAAATGGTGTTTAGAAGGTGCTTAAAGTGACTTTAAGGAGAATGAGACTATGCAAAATGGTGTTTAGAAGGTGCTTAAAGTGACTTTAAAGAGAATGAGACGATGCAAGGTGCTTAAAGTGACTTTAAAGAGAATGAGACGATGCAAAATGGTGTTTAGAAGGTGCTTAAAGTGACTTTAAAGAGAATGAGACGATGCAAAATGGTGTTTAGAAGGTGCTTAAAGTGACTTTAAAGAGAATGAGACGATGCAAAATGAGGTTTAGAAGGTGCTTAAAGTGACTTTAAAGAGAATGAGACGATGCAAAATGGTGTTTAGAAGGTGCTTAAGGTGACTTTAAAGAGAATGAGACGATGCAAAATGAGGTTTAGAAGGTGCTTAAAGTGACTTTAAAGAGAATGAGACGATGCAAAATGGTGTTTAGAAGGTGCTTAAAGTGACTTTAAAGAGAATGAGACGATGCAAAATGGTGTTTAGAAGGTGCTCAAAGTGACTTTAAAGAGAATGAGACAATGCAAAATGAGGTTTAGAAGGTGCTTAAAGTGACTTTAAAGAGAATGAGACGATGCAAAATGGTGTTTAGAAGGTGCTTAAAGTGACTTTAAAGAGAATGAGACGATGCAAAATGGTGTTTAGAAGGTGCTTAAAGTGACTTTAAAGAGAATGAGACGATGCAAAATGGTGTTTAGAAGGTGCTTAAAGTGACTTTAAAGAGAATGAGACGATGCAAAATGGTGTTTAGAAGGTGCTCAAAGTGACTTCAAAGAGAATGAGACAATGCAAAATGAGGTTTAGAAGGTGCTTAAAGTGACTTTAAAGAGAATGAGACGATGCAAAATGGTGTTTAGAAGGTGCTTAAAGTGACTTTAAAGAGAATGAGACGATGCAAAATGGTGTTTAGAAGGTGCTCAAAGTGACTTTAAAGAGAATGAGACAATGCAAAATGAGGTTTAGAAGGTGCTTAAAGTGACTTTAAAGAGAATGAGACGATGCAAAATGGTGTTTAGAAGGTGCTTAAAGTGACTTTAAAGAGAATGAGACGATGCAAAATGAGGTTTAGAAGGTGCTTAAAGTGACTTTAAAGAGAATGAGACGATGCAAAATGGTGTTTAGAAGGTGCTTAAAGTGACTTTAAAGAGAATGAGACTATGCAAAATGGTGTTTAGAAGGTGCTTAAAGTGACTTTAAAGAGAATGAGACGATGCAAAATGGTGTTTAGAAGGTGCTTAAAGTGACTTTAAAGAGAATGAGACGATGCAAAATGAGGTTTAGAAGGTGCTTAAAGTGACTTTAAAGAGAATGAGACGATGCAAAATGGTGTTTAGAAGGTGCTTAAAGTGACTTTAAAGAGAACGAGACGATGCAAAATGGTGTTTAGAAGGTGCTTAAAGTGACTTTAAAGAGAATGAGACGATGCAAAATGGTGTTTAGAAGGTGCTTAAAGTGACTTTAAGGAGAATGAGACTATGCAAAATGGTGTTTAGAAGGTGCTTAAAGTGACTTTAAAGAGAATGAGACGATGCAAAATGAGGTTTAGAAGGTGCTTAAAGTGACTTTAAAGAGAATGAGACGATGCAAAATGGTGTTTAGAAGGTGCTTAAAGTGACTTTAAAGAGAATGAGACGATGCAAAATGGTGTTTAGAAGGTGCTTAAAGTGACTTTAAAGAGAATGAGACGATGCAAAATGGTGTTTAGAAGGTGCTTAAAGTGACTTTAAAGAGAATGAGACGATGCAAAATGAGGTTTAGAAGGTGCTTAAAGTGACTTTAAAGAGAATGAGACGATGCAAAATGGTGTTTAGAAGGTGCTTAAAGTGACTTTAAAGAGAATGAGACGATGCAAAATGGTCTTTAGAAGGTGCTTAAAGTGACTTTAAAGAGAATGAGACGATGCAAAATGGTGTTTAGAAGGTGCTCAAAGTGACTTTAAAGAGAATGAGACAATGCAAAATGAGGTTTAGAAGGTGCTTAAAGTGACTTTAAAGAGAATGAGACGATGCAAAATGGTGTTTAGAAGGTGCTTAAAGTGACTTTAAAGAGAATGAGACGATGCAAAATGGTGTTTAGAAGGTGCTTAAAGTGACTTTAAAGAGAATGAGACGATGCAAAATGGTGTTTAGAAGGTGCCTAAAGTGACTTTAAAGAGAATGAGACGATGCAAAATGAGGTTTAGAAGGTGCTTAAAGTGACTTTAAAGAGAACGATGCAAAAGTGACTTTAAAGAGAATGCTTAAAGTGACTTTAAAGAGAATGAGACGACGCAAAATGGTCTTTAGAAGGTGCTTAAAGTGACTTTAAAGAGAATGAGACGATGCAAAATGGTGTTTAGAAGGTGCTTAAAGTGACTTTAAAGAGAATGAGACGATGCAAAATGAGGTTTAGAAGGTGCTTAAAGTGACTTTAAAGAGAATGAGACGATGCAAAATGGTGTTTAGAAGGTGCTTAAAGTGACTTTAAAGAGAATGAGACGATGCAAAATGAGGTTTAGAAGGTGCTTAAAGTGACTTTAAAGAGAATGAGACGATGCAAAATGAGGTTTAGAAGGTGCTTAAAGTGACTTTAAAGAGAATGAGACGATGCAAAATGAGGTTTAGAAGGTGCTTAAAGTGACTTTAAAGAGAATGAGAAGATGCAAAATGAGGTTTAGAAGGTGCTTAAAGTGACTTTAAAGAGAATGAGACGATGCAAAATGAGGTTTAGAAGGTGCTTAAAGTGACTTTAAAGAGAATGAGACGATGCAAAATGAGGTTTGGAAGGTGCTTAAAGTGACTTTAAAGAGAATGAGACGATGCAAAATGAGGTTTAGAAGGTGCTTAAAGTGACTTTAAAGAGAATGATACGATGCAAAATGGTGTTTAGAAGGTGCTTAAAGTGACTTTAAAGAGAATGAGACGATGCAAAATGGTGTTTAGAAGGTGCTTAAAGTGACTTTAAAGAGAATGAGACGATGCAAAATGGTGTTTAGAAGGTGCTTAAAGTGACTTTAAAGAGAATGAGACGATGCAAAATGGTGTTTTGAAGGTGCTTAAAGTGACTTTAAAGAGAATGAGACGATGCAAAATGGTGTTTAGAAGGTGCTTAAGGTGACTTTAAAGAGAATGAGACGATGCAAAATGAGGTTTAGAAGGTGCTTAAAGTGACTTTAAAGAGAATGAGACGATGCAAAATGAGGTTTAGAAGGTGCTTAAGGTGACTTTAAAGAGAATGAGACGATGCAAAATGAGGTTTAGAAGGTGCTTAAAGTGACTTTAAAGAGAATGAGACGATGCAAAATGAGGTTTAGAAGGTGCTTAAAGTGACTTTAAAGAGAATGAGACGATGCAAAATGAGGTTTAGAAGGTGCTTAAAGTGACTTTAAAGAGAATGAGACGATGCAAAATGGTCTTTAGAAGGTGCTTAAAGTGACTTTAAAGAGAATGAGACGATGCAAAATGGTGTTTAGAAGGTGCTTAAAGTGACTTTAAAGAGAATGAGACGATGCAAAATTGTGTTTAGAAGGTGCTTAAAGTGACTTTAAAGAGAATGAGACGATGCAAAATGGTGTTTAGAAGGTGCTTAAAGTGACTTTAAAGAGAATGAGACGATGCAAAATGAGGTTTAGAAGGTGCTTAAAGTGACTTTAAAGAGAATGAGACGATGCAAAATGGTCTTTAGAAGGTGCCTAAAGTGACTTTAAAGAGAATGAGACGATGCAAAATGGTGTTTAGAAGGTGCTTAAAGTGACTTTAAAGAGAATGAGACGATGCAAAATGGTGTTTAGAAGGTGCTTAAAGTGACTTTAAAGAGAATGAGACGATGCAAAATGGTGTTTAGAAGGTGCTTAAAGTGACTTTAAAGAGAATGAGACAATGCAAAATGAGGTTTAGAAGGTGCTTAAAGTGACTTTAAAGAGAATGAGACGATGCAAAATGGTCTTTAGAAGGTGCTTAAAGTGACTTTAAAGAGAATGAGACGATGCAAAATGGTGTTTAGAAGGTGCTTAAAGTGACTTTAAAGAGAATGAGACGATGCAAAATGGTGTTTAGAAGGTGCTTAAAGTGACTTTAAAGAGAATCAGACGATGCAAAATGGTGTTTAGAAGGTGCTTAAAGTGACTTTAAAGAGAATGAGACTATGCAAAATGGTGTTTAGAAGGTGCTTAAAGTGACTTTAAAGAGAATGAGACGATGCAAAATGGTGTTTAGAAGGTGCTTAAAGTGACTTTAAAGAGAATGAGACGATGCAAAATGGTGTTTAGAAGGTGCTTAAAGTGACTTTAAAGAGAATGAGACGATGCAAAATGGTGTTTAGAAGGTGCTTAAAGTGACTTTAAAGAGAATGAGACGATGCAAAATGGTGTTTAGAAGGTGCTTAAAGTGACTTTAAAGAGAATGAGACGATGCAAAATGGTGTTTAGAAGGTGCTTAAAGTGACTTTAAAGAGAATGAGACGATGCAAAATGGTCTTTAGAAGGTGCTTAAAGTGACTTTAAAGAGAATGAGACGATGCAAAATGAGGTTTAGAAGGTGCTTAAAGTGACTTTAAAGAGAATGAGACGATGCAAAATGGTTTTTAGAAGGTGCTTAAAGTGACTTTAAAGAGAATGAGACGATGCAAAATGAGGTTTAGAAGGTGCTAAAAGTGACTTTAAAGAGAATGAGACGATGCAAAATGGTCTTTAGAAGGTGCTTAAAGTGACTTTAAAGAGAATGAGACGATGCAAAATGGTCTTTAGAAGGTGCTTAAAGTGACTTTAAAGAGAATGAGACGATGCAAAATGGTCTTTAGAAGGTGCTTAAAGTGACTTTAAAGAGAATGAGACGATGCAAAATGGTGTTTAGAAGGTGCTTAAAGTGACTTTAAAGAGAATGAGACGATGCAAAATCAGGTTTAGAAGGTGCTTAAAGTGACTTTAAAGAGAATGAGACGATGCAAAATGGTGTTTAGAAGGTGCTTTAAGTGACTTTAAAGAGAATGAGACGATGCAAAATGAGGTTTAGAAGGTGCTTAAAGTGACTTTAAAGAGAATGAGACGATGCAAAATGGTCTTTAGAAGGTGCTTAAAGTGACTTTAAAGAGAATGAGACGATGCAAAATGGTGTTTAGAAGGTGCTTAAAGTGACTTTAAAGAGAATGAGACGATGCAAAATGGTGTTTAGAAGGTGCTTAAAGTGACTTTAAAGAGAATGAGACGATGCAAAATGGTCTTTAGAAGGTGCTTAAAGTGACTTTAAAGAGAATGAGACGATGCAAAATGGTGTTTAGAAGGTGCTTAAGGTGACTTTAAAGAGAATGAGACGATGCAAAATGAGGTTTAGAAGGTGCTTAAAGTGACTTTAAAGAGAATGAGACGATGCAAAATGGTGTTTAGAAGGTGCTTTAAGTGACTTTAAAGAGAATCAGACAATGCAAAATGAGGTTTAGAAGGTGCTTAAAGTGACTTTAAAGAGAATGAGACGATGCAAAATGGTGTTTAGAAGGTGCTTAAAGTGACTTTAAAGAGAATGAGACGATGCAAAATGAGGTTTAGAAGGTGCTTAAAGTGACTTTAAAGAGAATGAGACGATGCAAAATGGTGTTTAGAAGGTGCTTAAAGTGACTTTAAAGAGAATGAGACGATGCAAAATGGTGTTTAGAAGGTGCTTAAAGTGACTTTAAAGAGAATGAGACGATGCAAAATGAGGTTTAGAAGGTGCTTAAAGTGACTTTAAAGAGAATGAGACGATGCAAAATGGTGTTTAGAAGGTGCTTAAGGTGACTTTAAAGAGAATGAGACGATGCAAAATGAGGTTTAGAAGGTGCTTAAAGTGACTTTAAAGAGAATGAGACGATGCAAAATGAGGTTTAGAAGGTGCTTAAAGTGACTTTAAAGAGAATGAGACGATGCAAAATGGTGTTTAGAAGGTGCTTAAAGTGACTTTAAAGAGAATGAGACGATGCAAAATGGTGTTTAGAAGGTGCTTAAGGTGACTTTAAAGAGAATGAGACGATGCAAAATGAGGTTTAGAAGGTGCTTAAAGTGACTTTAAAGAGAATGAGACGATGCAAAATGGTGTTTAGAAGGTGCTTAAAGTGACTTTAAAGAGAATGAGACGATGCAAAATGGTCTTTAGAAGGTGCTTAAAGTGACTTTAAAGAGAATGAGACGATGCAAAATGGTGTTTAGAAGGTGCTTAAAGTGACTTTAAAGAGAATGAGACGATGCAAAATGAGGTTTAGAAGGTGCTTAAAGTGACTTTAAAGAGAATGAGACGATGCAAAATGGTCTTTAGAAGGTGCTTAAAGTGACTTTAAAGAGAATGAGACGATGCAAAATGGTGTTTAGAAGGTGCTTAAAGTGACTTTAAAGAGAATGAGACGATGCAAAATGGTGTTTAGAAGGTGCTTAAAGTGACTTTAAAGAGAATGAGACGATGCAAAATGGTCTTTAGAAGGTGCTTAAAGTGACTTTAAAGAGAATGAGACGATGCAAAATGGTGTTTAGAAGGTGTGTAACGAAGCGGATTGTCCAGCCGAGCGCGAAGGTACTCGACCGAGTGCGTCGTCGTTCCTGACGCGAGAATCTGCACCGGATTTGGAAGTCCGTCGATTTCGGTATCAACGTGTTCGGCCCGTGTTGTGACGTGCCAACAACGGTGCAAACGACGTGTGATACAGAAATCTGAAGTTAGGGCGAATCGAGAACCCGGTCCGCAGCGTGACGTGCCGCTGAACGGAGAGGCGTTCCGCGAGTTGTCCTTAACTCTTTTCGGACAAGGAATCGGGAGTGCTTGTCAGCGTGACCGGTCCGAGCCGTGACTTGCCGGCAGCGGAGAGGACCACGCAGAAGCGGGAAACTTATTGAATCTTCTAAAGTTCCGTCCGAGCCGTGACTTGCCGACGTCGGAGAGAAGCCTTCAGAATTTTCTCTAAGTCTTTGGAAAGGGTTTACGAGAAGCTGGTCTGCAGCGTGACGTGCCGCTGAACAGAGCAGAATCTAGCGTAAGTTCGGAAGGGTTTGGGTACTTCGTGAACTAGTTTCGGATGAACTTGAGTAAGGAATTTCAGGTACTTTACTCGTAGGCGTCCTGGTGAAGATAACTACTTTATTCAATTTTTTGATCGCTTATATATCGAATTGATTATATTTAATTAATGAGCGCGAGCGAGATAGAAGATCTCGCTCTAATTCCAGATCGCCCCCTGCTGCTGGAGAACGTTACATGGTTTCGTTCTCGTCACACGTTCTATTCCTAAACGTTTCACTTTCCCCTAATGAGAAAGCGAGGGTTGCAGCGTCGATCGATATCGACCCACTTGACGCTTCATCGCTCGATCACGTCGATCGCGCTAAGATTAACCCTTCATCGCGTGGGGCGTCTGGTTATCGTCACATCGACGTGACGATTCTGGCTATAAAATTTTTCCTTCGATGGAAACGTAGTTATTAATAACCGACCCGTTGGTCTTTCGAGCGCATGCATGCTCGTTTCTTGCGGCATCATGCATTGTCGCCTATTCCTAAAAACGTGGCTTCGATGCACACGATATTTTATTACTTGCACTCGAATTTTCCATCTGGAAAACATAAATTTATTTTGGTTTTTCTTTCGAAACTTATCCTCGCTTTTTTTCTTTGTTACGACCTTCTTGTCCTAACATTTCTCGTCTAAATATGAATATTTTCCTCCCACGACCTTTCCCATTTTTCTTTCCATTCGTGGTCAGGGGCAAATTTTCCTATGCGTTGGCATTACGAACGAAACATATCGTCCGTCCGTAACACCGCCCCTCGTAAAACGCGTATGTCAAGTTTTACGAAACTTTTAGACGATATAAAAAAATTTTTCCTGAAGATTTCTTTCAAAAATGTTTCTTTTCGTTCTATCGCTACTTATATAAAAAATATAGGTTCTGTTTTTTTTTTTTTTTATGTTCTTTTCTTTATTTTATTTTATGAAATTTTGTTTTTATTTTTTATTTTTTATATGCGACCCAAATAGAAGTCGCTGGCGAGGTCTACCATTATGTGGTAGACCTCTCTTTCAGTTTTTTTATACGTTAGCCAATCGGCTACCGTTTCAAGAATGGCCAACGGAGGCCTTCTTTGTTCCGCCCGTGCGGTTACAACAATCTCCCTGATCATGTCACGAATATAATCGTGGTAACAACGTTCGTGCAATGGATGCATTTTTTTATCGATGTTTAGTTTAGATTTAAGAGAGGAGAAAGGCGGAAACTGTTCGGCGTGTGCGTCGGCGACGGGATCGGCGTGTCGATTCGTGTAGCGTCTGGTCGATGGCGGGATCGGCACAGGTGGCTGGCTGGTCGATCGTAGTCGTCGGTGGAGATCGGCGCGTCGATCGGCTTAGCGGCTGAAGGTGGCGGATGGCTTGTAGTAGGCGGCGGTTGCGAGGACGAGTGGATGGCTTGTAGTAGGCGGCGGTTGCGAGGACGAGTGTCTTCACTGGAGTCGAAAACGAAAGTGAAGCTGCGTTCTAAATCTCGTCGACGGTATCCTCGAGAGGTCCTTTAGAAAGGGACGGGTACAGACCAATTGGGCGTCTAGCCGTCTTCTTCAGTTCTTCAATTACCGTCAAGGGTCGTTCCTCAAGTGTTGCATTCGTCCTTGCAGCGGTATCTTCCTTCTCGTTCGAAGAGGATTCCATCTTACCCTTCATGTTTTGTTTATGGGTAAGAAGCGACGTGAGGGAATCCCAAAATGCTGCAATTAGCTGCCATCCAAAACCGTAAATGTCGAAAAGAATTCTTCCATGGATTATCGTATCCATGACGAATTTGATCGTTCTGCCGATGATGTAGATGCCGATCGCCGTTGATGTTACGTTTCCTAGCCAAGTTGACCAGGATACGAGTTTCGACCAGTATTTAGCTAAGGCGTTATCAATAACCTTCTCGGACACAAGAGCATCGAAAGAGAATCCCTGTAGATTTGGATGTCTTCCGGCTATTAATTTATGCATTACCGATGAAGCTATTTTTTGGTCGCCTTGCTCATAAACCATGCTCTTCATTTTTTCGAGACTTTCTGCATCGTACACCCCGCTTTCCATTAGACTCGGTAAGGGCGTGTACGACCAGGTCGTCACGATGTCGGTGGTCAGTTGTTGCGGTGGCGTCGTCTCTCGAAGTCGCTGGTCAGTCGTGTACCACCTACCTCCGAATGTGAATTTGGCCGGAAGCAGAGGTGTACATTCTATTTGAGTGCCTCTTAACTGCAGCATACGAGTAACTGGTGCCATGAACATGGATTTGTTGTTATATTTGATCGGAATCTCTTGGAAGCATTCCTGTCTGCTGTCGTAGGTGACGAATACCGGCTTGCACTCTAGTACATACAGTACTTCGGCTGCTACGACCGCTGTATACCCTGTGCGTTTTACCAAGTTGGAAACGAATTCGCTCGGATTGAGGCGCGCGAGCGTTAGTTTGGTTTCCATCAAGGCTTTGTCGATTTTGCATAGTTCCGTCATCACGGTCGCGTATACGTCGTTTAATTTTTGTCCCAGGTAACTTTCAACTAATGTGATTTTCGAGTTGAAGTAGGTGAACAGATCGAAGTTTTTACCATGGCTACGCTTTCGTTTGAAAGGAGATCGATAACCTTTCAGTTCCAGGATAAAAATTCGCGGGTGGTCGGTTATGTAGCTGTCGAACTCGCATATTTGGGTATTGTCTCGAGCTCGAATCGAGAACATGTGCGAATCTGTAACTAGCGTGTAGACTGCCTTCGAACGGGTTTTGACATCGTCGTCATACGTTTTG
This sequence comes from Anopheles ziemanni, assembly GCF_943734765.1. Lineage (NCBI taxonomy): Eukaryota > Metazoa > Arthropoda > Insecta > Diptera > Culicidae > Anopheles > Anopheles ziemanni. The sequence continues at coordinate 37,576 of NW_026689892.1, read as the reverse complement.
TTGACCGTTCCTTCGTAGATTACGTCGAAATCCAACTCCTCGCATTGTCTTCGTAGATCAACCTCCCACGTGATGTAGCCGTACTCCGCATCTAAGCACCAACCAACCGAATGCGCGCATACGACTCCGTTGCGAAGAGTTATCTGGTCGTTCTCGATGTCTGCCGATGTTGTGTAGTCATACATGCTGATCTCATACTCGTAGTACACCAGCGCGTCCTCCCAAGTATATTCAGCCGTTCTATAAACTCCGCCTTTACAGGATGATCCCTTAAGGCTTCCTACGATTAACGTCTGACCTCTGGTTGTATGATTTCTACGGATTTCCCTGACTCTTGCATCAACCGACAAATATATTTCTCCTAACGATTGTGCGAGTTTGCATTCATTCGGAGTGAATTCTTTAACAATATACGCATATCCGTTCTCATAATCTGAAGTGTGTGAAAATGACCCGCAGTGTCTGATTGATCGTTTAATTACAACCTTACATTGGTGAACGTGGACAAACATTTTGGGACTTCTTTGTAAAACCTGAATTTTTACTTCCTGAGTGGTTACGTTTTTCGTTTGTGGCAAGCAAGATGCTACCCCCATCAACGAGTAGCTAGTAATGTTAATGTCATTGCTGGCGCAATCGTACGCGATTAATCCCTGCGAGATATTCCCAAATACCTGCGCAGTCAGGAATAGCAATGTCAAAACCACGAGTGATTTTGAATTCAACAACATTACTTTTGATGTTCGATTATTGCCGCGGCGTTCATAATCGATTTCTAAAGGGTCCGCCTTACGTTTTGATGCCTTGGCATACTTCGTTTTGGCTTGCATTTCTCCATTTCCCCATGAACATGGATTGATGCTTGACCCTTTTTTAGACCTCTTATTGCCCGTAGTTTTGAGGGCGGTCTCTTTACGGTTTTCTGCGTGAAGGGCAACAAAACCTCCTAACTTTCTTTCGACAACTACCCCCGTGGTATTCTTTGCCTTTTCGTCGATTCTCGAGTCTTTCGTATTATCGGTTATTCCTGTATTCTTAGTTTTGGTTTTAGGGCCCTTTTTGGGTTTTTTCTTCCGATCATCTGTTTTGTTTTGGCTCGGGAGATTCTGAGCGTAAACATCGAGGACTGCAACAGATGTTACCGGGCGATTGTAAATCCCGTGAATTGTTTTCACTTTTACTGATCTGACATGGTCATCCTTACCCTTGGTCGTTTCGACCACGCGACCTTTTAGCCACGCGTTGCGATTGTTAATGGAATCGCTTATGACAACAATGTCATCGACCTGTATTGGTCGTGTTTCTTTGTTCCATTTGGAACGCTGAGCGATCAGCGGTAAGTATTCTTTTTCCCAGCGCCGCCAGAAGTATTGTCCATAGCATACTGCTAGTTTCCAATGTTTACGGTCCAATTTATGAGCTTCAAATTCTAATGGTAGCGAGTAGCTACCTGCTCTCCCTATCAGTAGGTGAAATGGTGTAAGTGGTTCGTCATCCTCTTGATCCAACGGGATGTCCGTCAGAGGTCGCGAATTCAATATGAATTCCGCTTGTGATAACGCTCCCCTTAGAACTTCCACCGAAGGATTATGGTTCCGCGAGTCGATCATAGCCTTCAGATTAGATTTGATTATCCGAATCAATCTCTCCCAAGCGCCCCCGAAATGCGGTGCTTTGGGTGGGTTGAAGTGCCAGGCGATGTTCAATTTCATGGCTAGTCCCGATTCCATTTTCGAGTTGATTTGCTTAACCAACTCCTCTAGTTCATTCTTTGCACCAACGAAATTGGTTCCGTTGTCACTGTAAACGTGCGATACCGCCCCTCGTTTTGCTTGAAAATTCATGAAGCACAACAAGAATGAATCGGTATCTAGTTTCTCGGCCAGCTCAAGATGGACCGCCCGAGATGACATGCACGTAAATATCACCCCCCATCGTTTTTCGGTTGAGCGCTTGACGGCTACGTCAAATGGACCGAAGTAGTCTACTCCGGTATGCGTAAACGGAAAAACGAAAGTAGTGGTTCTGCATTCTGGTAACGGAGCCATTATCGGTGGAATCGGTTTTGCCTTCATGTTTTTGCAGAATTGACATTGCGATTTGACGTATCTAAAGGCTACGTTCAGTTTGATGATTAGATATTTCTGTTTAAGTGCTGACAGTACAACTCTGTCTAGTTGATGGTTGTACGTTTCATGATACCACTGAATTATTAAACGTGTGATATGATGATTTTGTGGTAAGATAATGGGAATTCTGGCGGGCCTAGGTATGTTTTCTGCATATTCAAGTCTACTCTTGAAACGCATTACACCGTTTTTATCTAAAAATGGTGTATATTTAGACAGCGGGCCTATCGTGGATAATTCATTATTCACACGAAGGTCCAGCACTTCATCTGGATAAACATCCATCTGTGCCTTTCTGTACAGGATGCTTTCGGCTCTTACTCGATCGTTGATCGTATATCCCTTATCGATATCCTTTTTCAAGCCGAATTCGATAATTTTCATCATTAGACATATTCTTTTAATTAAATCCCACCAGTTGGAAAATTCATTTTCTTTAATGAAATTTTCCTTTTCTTCCCCTGTAATGAGAAGAACCTCTCCATGTGCTTCTGGTGTTTCTGATGACGGTTCTAGTGACGGCCATTCATTTTCTTTTTCTTTCAAAAATTCTGGGCCTTTTACCCATATTGACGGTTTTGTTGTTACTTTTGTTGCCTCGTCCGCAGGGTTATGTTGTGAGGGTACCCATTTCCACTGGGTCATTGAAGTCGTTTCTAAGATTTCACCGATGCGGTGAGCTACAAATTGTTTATATTTCCTGTGCGCGGAATTTATCCACGACAGTACTGTTTTCGAATCACTCCATAGGATGGAGCGAACGATTTTTAATCTAGTTCCTCCCAGAACCGTGTTTAATAGGCGCACGCCTAATAAAGCTGCTTGGAGTTCCAATCTTGGAATCGACAGCATTTTCGATGGCGCTACTCTTGCCTTCGCAATGAGCATTTGAACGTGCGGATCGTTAAAATTGCTTCTTGCGTAAATGACCGCAGCAAAGGCTCGGTCTGATGCGTCAACGAAAACATGTAATTCGACCCTAGGGTCGGATGAATTTAGCACCCATCGGGGAATTTTGATATGTTTGACTAGTTTTAAGATATCTAGCCAACTGTTCCAATTTTTAAACAGTTCCTTCGAAACGGGAAGGTCCCATTCATTAGTTTCCTTATGCATATCCTGCAGAAGGATTTTTCCATAAATTGTTTTATGGGCTATCAACCCCAAGGGGTCAAATATGCTCATTACATACGAAGCTCCTTCTCGTTTCGTAGGAGGTCGTATTTTCAAATAAACTTCGGCTGGTAGTTTATCGAGTTTAATTTCGAAACCAATAGTGTCCTTCGACGTATTCCAATAAACTCCTAATATTTTTGAGGATTGTTCCGCCTTGTCCTCAATCATCTTGATTTTGTCTGGCTCAACTCTGTCACTAGGGATGGAAGCGAGAAGTTCCTTATTATTTGAACAGAATTTCGTAATGAAAAACCCTCCTTCATCATGGACCTTTATTACCTGCTCAACGACTTGTTTTGCTTCGTCTAGGTCATGGAAGCTATCGTTATAGTCATCAACGTAATGTTGATTGATTATTGGCGATAGCGCCAAAGGATATTTATCTTTTAGACGTTCGGCATTAGCATTTTTAGCCGCCTGCGCACATGCGGGCGAGCAGGTAGAGCCAAAGGTCATTACCTTCATTACGTACATGTCGGGGTAACGCTTCTCACAATCCCTCCATATGAAACGTTGAGCATGCTGATCTTCTTCCTTTATACGTACCTGGTGGAACATTTCTTTAATGTCTCCACAGACCGCATATTTTCCCTCTCGGAATTTAAGGAGAATTAAGACAAGAGATGTTGTACTATCTGGTCCTGATAGCAACGCGTCATTAAGGGACTGTCCCTTAATTTTTGCTGCGGCATCAAATACCAGACGAGGTTTGGGAGGATCTTTGTTTTTATTGATCACTATGAATGTGGGAAGGTAAAACAGCGTTTTACAATCCTTTATGACTTCTACTGGGGATAATTTTCTGGCATACCCCTTTTCGACATAACCTTTTACAGTATCGATTGCCCATTTCATTAATTCAGGGTCTTTGCGGAGTTTGTGCTCGAGGTTTTCAAGCCTACTTATGTTGTAGAAGAGGCTATCGGGAAACTTATGATCGTCCTGTTTCCACAGTAGGCCAACTTCGTAATGCCCATCGACAAATTTCAAAGTTTTCTTTAAGATTTCGTTTGCCCTTTTATCGTCCTCTGCTTCGGGTAATTTCTCGACATGTTTTACCCCGAAATCTTCTACTGAGAAATAATTTGACATTCTTTTGTTGAGGTCGATGTTTTCTTGAATCACCATTACGTGGGGAGTTTTACGACTGATTGATGTTGCTCCGAATATCAACCACCCCAATCGAGTTTTTGAAGCGACCGGTTCGCCTGGATATCTGTCTCTACTTTCGGACACCGTGATTAGGTGACTCTGATTTGTACCAATTAGTATGGTGGGGCGAGATTCACCATAGTTTTCGATCGGTAATCCCTTCAAATACTCGTATTTTTCCGAAAGCTCGGTGAAATTCAAAGATTGGCATGGCAGGCTTAAGTTTTGTATGGTTCTTACGTCCTTTATCGAATAGGTTTTCTTCGTAGAACCACGTATCTTGAATGATACTAGTCTGCTTTCGTTATAGTCGGACGTTAGTTCTTGCGTCCACTGTAAACTCAAAGGTTCTTTTCTCCCCTTTAGTTTTAATTGTTCGGCGATGCCTTCCTCCATCAATGTTAGACACGCACCTGTATCTATGAAGGCATATGTACGTACCTTGTGAACACCGTTTATTAATGTCACCGGTACAATTTGATAATACGAATCCCTTTGCCCTTTGACAGAGTGATTATTTATAGGAGCCGGATATACTTCCTTTGGCTGCTCCTTCGGTTGATGCAACAACGGGTGATGTTTTATTTTGCACTCGTCTATGCCGCATACCGTTTTTACGTAACATTTCTTTGCGTAATGTCCGTACCTCAAACAATTGTTACATATGTTTTTACCGGACAAGGTTGCCTGTCTTTCAGCTAGCGTTTGTTTTTTGAATTTTTCACATTTCGTTAAGGGATGTGATTGTTTGCATGCTGGGCAGCCCTTGTTGGTCGTTTTGTTTCGTATCTCCTTTATTTGAGCTTCCGTTTTTATCGGTTGGTTCGTCGTCGAACCTTTTTCATCCGTGCGCCTTGACGGTCGTTCGTGGATGTTTATGTTGCCCTTTTGTAGAGGGTCGTACGTTTTGGCTAGTTCCTGCTCTTCAGCATATGGCCTAAGCCAACTTTCAAGGTCAGTTAAAGTCATGACCTCTGCTTCTGAGTTCGCCGCCTTGGTTGCTTTTACATATCGAGCTCTTTTCAAATGAAGTGAGTGCGGAAGTTTTCCAATCAAATCGGAGACTAAACGATGGTCGTTTAGATACCCGGGTCTTTTCATTAACTTGATATTTCGAATCAAGTTTTGAAGTCCCTCGTGCATTTCTGATAACAAATTATTGGAATCTTTCTTCAAACGCGTAAGGTCCTTTAGAAGCTCCACGTATATCATCTCCGGATCTCCGTACTTTTCTTCTAAAGTGGACGTTATATCATTCAAATGCTCAGAGTGGCGCAGCAGCGGGCGAACGCATTTAAGAGCAGGTCCTACCAATGCTTGGTTAAGACGGTGTAGATTTTCTACATCCGAGAAATTGCCTTCCCTTGTAGTGTCGTCATATGTTGCCTTGAACATTGGCCAATCCTTGGAGTTACCACTGAATTTGGGTAACTGCACTAAAGTTTGTCTCTTTAGCATTGTCCCCATTGGCCCCTTTTCTTGAGCCCTAACCAAGCCCCGAACAAAATGAGAATCTTCATTATCCTCATCGATTAATGAGGATGCGCGAGAGCTCGTTTTCACTGGCTGCTTTTCATGAGCCTCCAACGAACTCCTTACGGAAGCAGTTTCCTCTTCCACTGCATTCGCGTTCGAAGTTGCCTTCGAAGATTCCCCCTTTGAAGGTTCCCCTTGCTCGGCATTGACCGCTTCTGCTTGATATCTTTTAATGATACCCAGGAGCTCTTCAACACGAGCCTCAAGTCTATTGGCATTATACTTTTCAGTTTGGCATCTTGGACATAGCCACGTTTCGGTTTCCGATGGCTTACGAGTCTTCCTTACGCAAGTTAAGTGGAACAAACGTTCACAATGGTCACAACTTAACATTACCGGATCCTCGCCATCTGCATGTTGACACAGGCGGCAATTGCCGTGCGGGTTGACAACGAAATCCGGGAAAGGCATAATGATGCCTTTATTTTCCCTTCTTTTCTTTTACGTACCCTTCTTGGTGTTACGTAAATTTTCCGGGAGCCGCTTTGGTTCCCTTCCTTTTGTCCTTTCGGACTATAGATCCTTCTTCAAGGGTCTGAATGAGATGACAGGAACAATAATAAAAAATAACCCACTTACCTGTCACTCAAATTCCGGTGAATTTGAAATAACTTCTGTTACCTTTCCTCCTTTTGGGCCGTCCTTCGTGGCTGGTAGTGTGGGTTTTACTTCCGAGGTCTGCGCCGCAATCGGTATGGAATCTTCGCCGGATACTGGTTAGCTGGAACGGCGCCTTTCGCACTTTCGTCACCGATCCTTAACCTTTTTTAACACTTGGCTCACTTGCACTTGGTTAACTAGTCTTGCAGGACTTTTCCCGCTAATGTTTATTCTTTCGTATGAAAGATTATACGATCAATGTTCAGATCTTTTTTAGGGGTGCGATAATCGCAATTCCCTCTTTGTTGATGCTACTGTGCGTTAAACGGCGTCGTTAGCCAAATTATAATAATTTGGCATTGGTGATAATTATCACGCTGAAGGAATTACTAATTCGAACTCTCTCTATTAATGAATTATGATCTAATTCAGAGCAGTCGAACCTTCACTCTTATGTACGCGTACTTCAAGCACGGACACTTCAGCCGCCTATATTGCCGTTATGGCGGTGGTGTGGTTCCCTTGACCGGAGATCTGTTCTCCTTTCTTGGTCTTGGCCCAACACCAGCAAGAATTCTCCTTTGAGAATCTTACCTTTTAATGCACTTCGCGTTTTAACTTGTTAACACCTCACAGGTTAACACTTGAGGATAATCTTTCGTTTATCCTCTTAGCGATGTTATCGCAATAGTTCGTGAAGGTCGCGAACACTTCACTAACTTTTCACTGAATGTTTTTTAACCTAAGGCTACCTTTTTGGTGCTTATCACCTTGGCTTTACGTCCTTTAGGTTTTTTAACCGTTTCCTTTTGAAACGGCTCACTTTGTTAGGCGACGCAACGCCTTACACTTTAAGCTATTCTTTAGGCGATAGCACACCCTCTTAAGCTGTTCTTAAGGCGACAGCACACCTCTTTAAGCTGTTCTTAAGGCGACAGCACACCTAAAGGAGAATTCGTTCTCCGAGTACAACTGCGCGCGATGTTGTACTCCTCTCTGGAGCCACCATGTAACGAAGCGGATTGTCCAGCCGAGCGCGAAGGTACTCGACCGAGTGCGTCGTCGTTCCTGACGCGAGAATCTGCACCGGATTTGGAAGTCCGTCGATTTCGGTATCAACGTGTTCGGCCCGTGTTGTGACGTGCCAACAACGGTGCAAACGACGTGTGATACAGAAATCTGAAGTTAGGGCGAATCGAGAACCCGGTCCGCAGCGTGACGTGCCGCTGAACGGAGAGGCGTTCCGCGAGTTGTCCTTAACTCTTTTCGGACAAGGAATCGGGAGTGCTTGTCAGCGTGACCGGTCCGAGCCGTGACTTGCCGGCAGCGGAGAGGACCACGCAGAAGCGGGAAACTTATTGAATCTTCTAAAGTTCCGTCCGAGCCGTGACTTGCCGACGTCGGAGAGAAGCCTTCAGAATTTTCTCTAAGTCTTTGGAAAGGGTTTACGAGAAGCTGGTCTGCAGCGTGACGTGCCGCTGAACAGAGCAGAATCTAGCGTAAGTTCGGAAGGGTTTGGGTACTTCGTGAACTAGTTTCGGATGAACTTGAGTAAGGAATTTCAGGTACTTTACTCGTAGGCGTCCTGGTGAAGATAACTACTTTATTCAATTTTTTGATCGCTTATATATCGAATTGATTATATTTAATTAATGAGCGCGAGCGAGATAGAAGATCTCGCTCTAATTCCAGATCGCCCCCTGCTGCTGGAGAACGTTACATGGTTTCGTTCTCGTCACACGTTCTATTCCTAAACGTTTCACTTTCCCCTAATGAGAAAGCGAGGGTTGCAGCGTCGATCGATATCGACCCACTTGACGCTTCATCGCTCGATCACGTCGATCGCGCTAAGATTAACCCTTCATCGCGTGGGGCGTCTGGTTATCGTCACATCGACGTGACGATTCTGGCTATAAAATTTTTCCTTCGATGGAAACGTAGTTATTAATAACCGACCCGTTGGTCTTTCGAGCGCATGCATGCTCGTTTCTTGCGGCATCATGCATTGTCGCCTATTCCTAAAAACGTGGCTTCGATGCACACGATATTTTATTACTTGCACTCGAATTTTCCATCTGGAAAACATAAATTTATTTTGGTTTTTCTTTCGAAACTTATCCTCGCTTTTTTTCTTTGTTACGACCTTCTTGTCCTAACATTTCTCGTCTAAATATGAATATTTTCCTCCCACGACCTTTCCCATTTTTCTTTCCATTCGTGGTCAGGGGCAAATTTTCCTATGCGTTGGCATTACGAACGAAACATATCGTCCGTCCGTAACAAGGTGCTTAAGGTGACTTTAAAGAGAATGAGACGATGCAAAATGAGGTTTAGAAGGTGCTTAAAGTGACTTTAAAGAGAATGAGACGATGCAAAATGGTGTTTAGAAGGTGCTTTAAGTGACTTTAAAGAGAATCAGACAATGCAAAATGAGGTTTAGAAGGTGCTTAAAGTGACTTTAAAGAGAATGAGACGATGCAAAATGGTGTTTAGAAGGTGCTTAAAGTGACTTTAAAGAGAATGAGACGATGCAAAATGAGGTTTAGAAGGTGCTTAAAGTGACTTGAAAGAGAATGAGACGATGCAAAATGGTGTTTAGAAGGTGCTTAAAGTGACTTTAAAGAGAATGAGACGATGCAAAATGAGGTTTAGAAGGTGCTTAAAGTGACTTTAAAGAGAATGAGACGATGCAAAATGGTGTTTAGAAGGTGCTTAAAGTGACTTTAAAGAGAATGAGACGATGCAAAATGGTGTTTAGAAGGTGCTTAAAGTGACTTTAAAGAGAATGAGACGATGCAAAATGGTGTTTAGAAGGTGCTTAAAGTGACTTTAAAGAGAATGAGACGATGCAAAATGGTGTTTAGAAGGTGCTTAAAGTGACTTTAAAGGGAATGAGACTATGCAAAATGGTGTTTAGAAGGTGCTTAAAGTGACTTTAAAGAGAATGAGACGATGCAAAATGGTGTTTAGAAGGTGCTTAAAGTGACTTTAAAGAGAATGAGACGATGCAAAATGAGGTTTAGAAGGTGCTTAAAGTGACTTTAAAGAGAATGAGACGATGCAAAATGGTGTTTAGAAGGTGCTTAAAGTGACTTTAAAGAGAATGAGACGATGCAAAATGGTGTTTAGAAGGTGCTTAAAGTGACTTTAAAGAGAATGAGACGATGCAAAATGGTGTTTAGAAGGTGCTTAAAGTGACTTTAAAGAGAATGAGACGATGCAAAATGGTGTTTAGAAGGTGCTTAAGGTGACTTTAAAGAGAATGAGACGATGCAAAATGGTGTTTAGAAGGTGCTTAAAGTGACTTTAAAGAGAATGAGACGATGCAAAATGAGGTTTAGAAGGTGCTTAAAGTGACTTTAAAGAGAATGAGACGATGCAAAATGGTATTTAGAAGGTGCTTAAAGTGACTTTAAAGAGAATGAGACGATGCAAAATGGTCTTTAGAAGGTGCTTAAAGTGACTTTAAAGAGAATGAGACGATGCAAAATGGTGTTTAGAAGGTGCTTAAGGTGACTTTAAAGAGAATGAGACGATGCAAAATGAGGTTTAGAAGGTGCTTAAAGTGACTTTAAAGAGAATGAGACGATGCAAAATGGTGTTTAGAAGGTGCTTAAAGTGACTTTAAAGAGAATGAGACGATGCAAAATGAGGTTTAGAAGGTGCTTAAAGTGACTTTAAAGAGAATGAGACGATGCAAAATGGTGTTTAGAAGGTGCTTAAAGTGACTTTAAAGAGAATGAGACGATGCAAAATGGTGTTTAGAAGGTGCTTAAGGTGACTTTAAAGAGAATGAGACGATGCAAAATGAGGTTTAGAAGGTGCTTAAAGTGACTTTAAAGAGAATGAGACGGTGCAAAATGAGGTTTAGAAGGTGCTTAAAGTGACTTTAAAGAGAATGAGACGATGCAAAATGAGGTTTAGAAGGTGCTTAAAGTGACTTTAAAGAGAATGAGACGATGCAAAATGGTGTTTAGAAGGTGCTTAAAGTGACTTTAAAGAGAATGAGACGATGCAAAATGGTGTTTAGAAGGTGCTTAAAGTGACTTTAAAGAGAATGAGACGATGCAAAATGGTGTTTAGAAGGTGCTTAAAGTGACTTTAAAGAGAATGAGACGATGCAAAATGAGGTTTAGAAGGTGCTTAAAGTGACTTTAAAGAGAATGAGACGATGCAAAATGAGGTTTAGAAGGTGCTTAAAGTGACTTTAAAGAGAATGAGACGATGCAAAATGAGGTTTAGAAGGTGCTTAAAGTGACTTTAAAGAGAATGAGACGATGCAAAATGAGGTTTAGAAGGTGCTTAAAGTGACTTTAAAGAGAATGAGACGATGCAAAATGAGGTTTAGAAGGTGCTTAAAGTGACTTTAAAGAGAATGAGACGATGCAAAATGGTGTTTAGAAGGTGCTTAAAGTGACTTTAAAGAGAATGAGACGATGCAAAATGGTGTTTAGAAGGTGCTTAAAGTGACTTTAAAGAGAATGAGACGATGCAAAATGGTGTTTAGAAGGTGCTTAAAGTGACTTTAAAGAGAATGAGACGATGCAAAATGGTGTTTAGAAGGTGCTTAAAGTGACTTTAAAGAGAATGAGACGATGCAAAATGGTGTTTAGAAGGTGCTTAAAGTGACTTTAAAGAGAATGAGACGATGCAAAATGGTGTTTAGAAGGTGCTTAAAGTGACTTTAAAGAGAATGAGACGATGCAAAATGGTGTTTAGAAGGTGCTTAAAGTGACTTTAAAGAGAATGAGACGATGCAAAATGGTGTTTAGAAGGTGCTTAAAGTGACTTTAAAGAGAATGAGACGATGCAAAATGGTGTTTAGAAGGTGCTTAAAGTGACTTTAAAGAGAATGAGACTATGCAAAATGGTGTTTAGAAGGTGCCTAAAGTGACTTTAAAGAGAATGAGACGATGCAAAATGAGGTTTAGAAGGTGCTTAAAGTGACTTTAAAGAGAATGAGACGATGCAAAATGGTGTTTAGAAGGTGCTTAAAGTGACTTTAAAGAGAATGAGACGATGCAAAATGGTGTTTAGAAGGTGCTTAAAGTGACTTTAAGGAGAATGAGACTATGCAAAATGGTGTTTAGAAGGTGCTTAAAGTGACTTTAAAGAGAATGAGACGATGCAAAATGGTGTTTAGAAGGTGCTTAAAGTGACTTTAAAGAGAATGAGACGATGCAAAATGGTGTTTAGAAGGTGCTTAAAGTGACTTTAAAGAGAATGAGACGATGCAAAACGGTGTTTAGAAGGTGCTTAAAGTGACTTTAAAGAGAATGAGACGATGCAAAATGGTGTTTAGAAGGTGCTTAAAGTGACTTTAAGGAGAATGAGACTATGCAAAATGGTGTTTAGAAGGTGCTTAAAGTGACTTTAAAGAGAATGAGACGATGCAAAATGAGGTTTAGAAGGTGCTTAAAGTGACTTTAAAGAGAATGAGACGATGCAAAATGGTGTTTAGAAGGTGCTTAAAGTGACTTTAAAGAGAATGAGACGATGCAAAATGGTGTTTAGAAGGTGCTTAAAGTGACTTTAAAGAGAATGAGACGATGCAAAATGGTGTTTAGAAGGTGCTTAAAGTGACTTTAAAGAGAATGAGACGATGCAAAATGGTGTTTAGAAGGTGCTTAAAGTGACTTTAAAGAGAATGAGACGATGCAAAATGGTGTTTAGAAGGTGCTTAAAGTGACTTTAAAGAGAATGAGACGATGCAAAATGGTGTTTAGAAGGTGCTTAAAGTGACTTTAAAGAGAATGAGACGATGCAAAATGGTGTTTAGAAGGTGCTTAAAGTGACTTTAAAGAGAATGAGACGATGCAAAATTGTGTTTAGAAGGTGCTTAAAGTGACTTTAAAGAGAATGAGCCGATGCAAAATGAGGTTTAGAAGGTGCTTAAAGTGACTTTAAAGAGAATGAGACGATGCAAAATGGTGTTTAGAAGGTGCTTAAAGTGACTTTAAAGAGAATGAGACGATGCAAAATGGTGTTTAGCAGGTGCTTAAAGTGACTTTAAAGAGAATGAGACGATGCAAAATTGTGTTTAGAAGGTGCTTAAAGTGACTTTAAAGAGAATGAGCCGATGCAAAATGAGGTTTAGAAGGTGCTTAAAGTGACTTTAAAGAGAATGAGACGATGCAAAATGAGGTTTAGAAGGTGCTTAAAGTGACTTTAAAGAGAATGAGACGATGCAAAATGGTGTTTAGAAGGTGCTTAAAGTGACTTTAAAGAGAATGAGACGATGCAAAATGGTGTTTAGAAGGTGCTTAAGGTGACTTTAAAGAGAATGAGACGATGCAAAATGAGGTTTAGAAGGTGCTTAAAGTGACTTTAAAGAGAATGAGACGATGCAAAATGAGGTTTAGAAGGTGCTTAAAGTGACTTTAAAGAGAATGAGACGATGCAAAATGGTGTTTAGAAGGTGCTTAAGCTGACTTTAAAGAGAATGAGACGATGCAAAATGAGGTTTAGAAGGTGCTTAAGGTGACTTTAAAGAGAATGAGACGATGCAAAATGAGGTTTAGAAGGTGCTTAAGGTGACTTTAAAGAGAATGAGACGATGCAAAATGAGGTTTAGAAGGTGCTTAAAGTGACTTTAAAGAGAATGAGACGATGCAAAATGGTGTTTAGAAGGTGCTTAAAGTGACTTTAAAGAGAATGAGACGATGCAAAATGGTGTTTAGAAGGTGCTTAAAGTGACTTTAAAGAGAATGAGACGATGCAAAATGGTGTTTAGCAGGTGCTTAAAGTGACTTTAAAGAGAATGAGACGATGCAAAATTGTGTTTAGAAGGTGCTTAAAGTGACTTTAAAGAGAATGAGCCGATGCAAAATGAGGTTTAGAAGGTGCTTAAAGTGACTTTAAAGAGAATGAGACGATGCAAAATGAGGTTTAGAAGGTGCTTAAAGTGACTTTAAAGAGAATGAGACGATGCAAAATGGTGTTTAGAAGGTGCTTAAAGTGACTTTAAAGAGAATGAGACGATGCAAAATGGTGTTTAGAAGGTGCTTAAGGTGACTTTAAAGAGAATGAGACGATGCAAAATGAGGTTTAGAAGGTGCTTAAAGTGACTTTAAAGAGAATGAGACGATGCAAAATGAGGTTTAGAAGGTGCTTAAAGTGACTTTAAAGAGAATGAGACGATGCAAAATGGTGTTTAGAAGGTGCTTAAGCTGACTTTAAAGAGAATGAGACGATGCAAAATGAGGTTTAGAAGGTGCTTAAGGTGACTTTAAAGAGAATGAGACGATGCAAAATGAGGTTTAGAAGGTGCTTAAGGTGACTTTAAAGAGAATGAGACGATGCAAAATGAGGTTTAGAAGGTGCTTAAAGTGACTTTAAAGAGAATGAGACGATGCAAGATGAGGTTTAGAAGGTGCTTAAAGTGACTTTAAAGAGAATGAGACGATGCAAGATGAGGTTTAGAAGGTGCTTAAAGTGACTTTAAAGAGAATGAGACGATGCAAAATGAGGTTTAGAAGGTGCTTAAAGTGACTTTAAAGAGAATGAGACGATGCAAAATGGTGTTTAGAAGGTGCTTAAGGTGACTTTAAAGAGAATGAGACGATGCAAAATGAGGTTTAGAAGGTGCTTAAGGTGACTTTAAAGAGAATGAGACGATGCAAAATGAGGTTTAGAAGGTGCTTAAAGTGACTTTAGAGAGAATGAGACGATGCAAAATGAGGTTTAGAAGGTGCTTAAAGTGACTTTAAAGAGAATGAGACGATGCAAAATGGTGTTTAGAAGGTGCTTAAAGTGACTTTAAAGAGAATGAGACGATGCAAAATGAGGTTTAGAAGGTGCTTAAAGTGACTTTAAAGAGAATGAGACGATGCAAAATGAGGTTTAGAAGGTGCTTAAAGTGACTTTAAAGAGAATGAGACGATGCAAAATGGTGTTTAGAAGGTGCTTAAAGTGACTTTAAAGAGAATGAGACGATGCAAAATGAGGTTTAGAAGGTGCTTAAGGTGACTTTAAAGAGAATGAGACGATGCAAAATGAGGTTTAGAAGGTGCTTAAGGTGACTTTAAAGAGAATGAGACGATGCAAAATGAGGTTTAGAAGGTGCTTAAAGTGACTTTAAAGAGAATGAGACGATGCAAAATGAGGTTTAGAAGGTGCTTAAAGTGACTTTAAAGAGAATGAGACGATGCAAAATGGTGTTTAGAAGGTGCTTAAAGTGACTTTAAAGAGAATGAGACGATGCAAAATGAGGTTTAGAAGGTGCTTAAGGTGACTTTAAAGAGAATGAGACGATGCAAAATGAGGTTTAGAAGGTGCTTAAGGTGACTTTGAAGAGAATGAGACGATGCAAAATGAGGTTTGGAAGGTGCTTAAAGTGACTTTAAAGAGAATGAGACGATGCAAAATGAGGTTTAGAAGGTGCTTAAAGTGACTTTAAAGAGAATGAGACGATGCAAAATGAGGTTTAGAAGGTGCTTAAGGTGACTTTAAAGAGAATGAGACGATGCAAAATGAGGTTTAGAAGGTGCTTAAAGTGACTTTAAAGAGAATGAGACGATGCAAAATGAGGTTTAGAAGGTGCTTAAAGTGACTTTAAAGAGAATGAGACGATGCAAAATGAGGTTTAGAAGGTGCTTAAAGTGACTTTAAAGAGAATGAGACGATGCAAAATGGTGTTTAGAAGGTGCTTAAGGTGACTTTAAAGAGAATGAGACGATGCAAAATGAGGTTTAGAAGGTGCTTAAAGTGACTTTAAAGAGAATGAGACGATGCAAAATGGTGTTTAGAAGGTGCTTAAGGTGACTTTAAAGAGAATGAGACGATGCAAAATGAGGTTTAGAAGGTGCTTAAAGTGACTTTAAAGAGAATGAGACGATGCAAAATGAGGTTTAGAAGGTGCTTAAAGTGACTTTAAAGAGAATGAGACGATGCAAAATGAGGTTTAGAAGGTGCTTAAAGTGACTTTAAAAAGAATGAGACGATGCAAAATGGTGTTTAGAAGGTGCTTAAAGTGACTTTAAAGAGAATGAGACGATGCAAAATGAGGTTTAGAAGGTGCTTAAGGTGACTTTAAAGAGAATGAGACGATGCAAAATGAGGTTTAGAAGGTGCTTAAAGTGACTTTAAAGAGAATGAGACGATGCAAAATGGTGTTTAGAAGGTGCTTAAGGTGACTTTAAAGAGAATGAGACGATGCAAAATGAGGTTTAGAAGGTGCTTAAAGTGACTTTAAAGAGAATGAGACGATGCAAAATGGTGTTTAGAAGGTGCTTAAAGTGACTTTAAAGAGAATGAGACGATGCAAAATGAGGTTTAGAAGGTGCTTAAAGTGACTTTAAAGAGAATGAGACGATGCAAAATGGTGTTTAGAAGGTGCTTAAAGTGACTTTAAAGAGAATGAGACGATGCAAAATGGTGTTTAGAAGGTGCTTAAGGTGACTTTAAAGAGAATGAGACGATGCAAAATGAGGTTTAGAAGGTGCTTAAAGTGACTTTAAAGAGAATGAGACGATGCAAAATGAGGTTTAGAAGGTGCTTAAGGTGACTTTAAAGAGAATGAGACGATGCAAAATGAGGTTTAGAAGGTGCTTAAAGTGACTTTAAAGAGAAAGAGACGATGCAAAATGGTGTTTAGAAGGTGCTTAAAGTGACTTTAAAGAGAATGAGACGATGCAAAATGGTGTTTAGAAGGTGCTTAAGGTGACTTTAAAGAGAATGAGACGATGCAAAATGGTGTTTAGAAGGTGCTTAAGGTGACTTTAAAGAGAATGAGACGATGCAAAATGGTGTTTAGAAGGTGCTTAAAGTGACTTTAAAGAGAATGAGACGATGCAAAATGGTGTTTAGAAGGTGCTTAAAGTGACTTTAAAGAGAATGAGACGATGCAAAATGAGGTTTAGAAGGTGCTTAAGGTGACTTTAAAGAGAATGAGACGAAGCAAAATGGTGTTTAGAAGGTGCTTAAGGTGACTTTAAAGAGAATGAGACGATGCAAAATGGTGTTTAGAAGGTGCTTAAAGTGACTTTAAAGAGAATGAGACGATGCAAAATGGTCTTTAGAAGGTGCTTAAAGTGACTTTAAAGAGAATGAGACGATGCAAAATGGTGTTTAGAAGGTGCTTAAAGTGACTTTAAAGAGAATGAGACGATGCAAAATGAGGTTTAGAAGGTGCTTAAGGTGACTTTAAAGAGAATGAGACGATGCAAAATGAGGTTTAGAAGGTGCTTAAAGTGACTTTAAAGAGAATGAGACGATGCAAAATGGTGTTTAGAAGGTGCTTAGGTGACTTTAAAGAGAATGAGACGATGCAAAATGAGGTTTAGAAGGTGCTTAAAGTGACTTTAAAGAGAATGAGACGATGCAAAATGAGGTTTAGAAGGTGCTTAAAGTGACTTTAAAGAGAATGAGACGATGCAAAATGAGGTTTAGAAGGTGCTTAAAGTGACTTTAAAGAGAATGAGACGATGCAAAATGAGGTTTAGAAGGTGCTTAAAGTGACTTTAAAGAGAATGAGACGATGCAAAATGGTGTTTAGAAGGTGCTTAAAGTGACTTTAAAGAGAATGAGACGATGCAAAATGAGGTTTAGAAGGTGCTTAAGGTGACTTTAAAGAGAATGAGACGATGCAAAATGGTGTTTAGAAGGTGCTTAAAGTGACTTTAAAGAGAATGAGACGATGCAAAATGGTGTTTAGAAGGTGCTTAAAGTGACTTTAAAGAGAATGAGACGATGCAAAATGGTGTTTAGAAGGTGCTTAAGGTGACTTTAAAGAGAATGAGACGATGCAAAATGAGGTTTAGAAGGTGCTTAAAGTGACTTTAAAGAGAATGAGACGATGCAAAATGGTGTTTAGAAGGTGCTTAAGGTGACTTTAAAGAGAATGAGACGATGCAAAATGAGGTTTAGAAGGTGCTTAAAGTGACTTTAAAGAGAATGAGACGATGCAAAATGAGGTTTAGAAGGTGCTTAAAGTGACTTTAAAGAGAATGAGACGATGCAAAATGAGGTTTAGAAGGTGCTTAAAGTGACTTTAAAGAGAATGAGACGATGCAAAATGAGGTTTAGAAGGTGCTTAAAGTGACTTTAAAGAGAATGAGACGATGCAAAATGGTGTTTAGAAGGTGCTTAAAGTGACTTTAAAGAGAATGAGACGATGCAAAATGAGGTTTAGAAGGTGCTTAAGGTGACTTTAAAGAGAATGAGACGATGCAAAATGGTGTTTAGAAGGTGCTTAAAGTGACTTTAAAGAGAATGAGACGATGCAAAATGGTGTTTAGAAGGTGCTTAAGGTGACTTTAAAGAGAATGAGACGATGCAAAATGAGGTTTAGAAGGTGCTTAAAGTGACTTTAAAGAGAATGAGACGATGCAAAATGGTGTTTAGAAGGTGCTTAAGGTGACTTTAAAGAGAATGACACGATGCAAAATGAGGTTTAGAAGGTGCTTAAAGTGACTTTAAAGAGAATGAGACGATGCAAAATGAGGTTTAGAAGGTGCTTAAAGTGACTTTAAAGAGAATGAGACGATGCAAAATGGTGTTTAGAAGGTGCTTAAAGTGACTTTAAAGAGAATGAGACGATGCAAAATGAGGTTTAGAAGGTGCTTAAGGTGACTTTAAAGAGAATGAGACGATGCAAAATGGTGTTTAGAAGGTGCTTAAAGTGACTTTAAAGAGAATGAGACGATGCAAAATGGTGTTTAGAAGGTGCTTAAGGTGACTTTAAAGAGAATGAGACGATGCAAAATGAGGTTTAGAAGGTGCTTAAAGTGACTTTAAAGAGAATGAGACGATGCAAAATGGTGTTTAGAAGGTGCTTAAGGTGACTTTAAAGAGAATGAGACGATGCAAAATGGTGTTTAGAAGGTGCTTAAAGTGACTTTAAAGAGAATGAGACGATGCAAAATGGTGTTTAGAAGGTGCTTAAGGTGACTTTAAAGAGAATGAGACGATGCAAAATGAGGTTTAGAAGGTGCTTAAAGTGACTTTAAAGAGAATGAGACGATGCAAAATGAGGTTTAGAAGGTGCTTAAAGTGACTTTAAAGAGAATGAGACGATGCAAAATGGTGTTTAGAAGGTGCTTAAAGTGACTTTAAAGAGAATGAGACGATGCAAAATGAGGTTTAGAAGGTGCTTAAGGTGACTTTAAAGAGAATGAGACGATGCAAAATGGTGTTTAGAAGGTGCTTAAAGTGACTTTAAAGAGAATGAGACGATGCAAAATGGTGTTTAGAAGGTGCTTAAGGTGACTTTAAAGAGAATGAGACGATGCAAAATGAGGTTTAGAAGGTGCTTAAAGTGACTTTAAAGAGAATGAGACGATGCAAAATGGTGTTTAGAAGGTGCTTAAGGTGACTTTAAAGAGAATGAGACGATGCAAAATGAGGTTTAGAAGGTGCTTAAAGTGACTTTAAAGAGAATGAGACGATGCAAAATGAGGTTTAGAAGGTGCTTAAAGTGACTTTAAAGAGAATGAGACGATGCAAAATTGTGTTTAGAAGGTGCTTAAGGTGACTTTAAAGAGAATGAGACGATGCAAAATGGTGTTTAGAAGGTGCTTAAAGTGACTTTAAAGAGAATGAGACGATGCAAAATGGTGTTTAGAAGGTGCTTAAAGTGACTTTAAAGAGAATGAGACTATGCAAAATGGTGTTTAGAAGGTGCTTAAAGTGACTTTAAAGAGAATGAGACGATGCAAAATGGTGTTTAAAGGGTGCTTAAAGTGACTTTAAAGAGAATGAGACGATGCAAAATGGTCTTTAGAAGGTGCTTAAAGTGACTTTAAAGAGAATGAGACGATGCAAAATGGTGTTTAGAAGGTGCTTAAAGTGACTTTAAAGAGAATGAGACGATGCAAAATGGTGTTTAGAAGGTGCTTAAAGTGACTTTAAAGAGAATGAGACGATGCAAAATGGTCTTTAGAAGGTGCTTAAAGTGACCTTAAAGAGAATGAGACGATGCAAAATGAGGTTTAGAAGGTGCTTAAAGTGACTTTAAAGAGAATGAGACGATGCAAAATGGTGTTTAGAAGGTGCTTAAAGTGACTTTAAAGAGAATGAGACGATGCAAAATGAGGTTTAGAAGGTGCTTAAAGTGACTTTAAAGAGAATGAGACGATGCAAAATGGTCTTTAGAAGGTGCTTAAAGTGACTTTAAAGAGAATGAGACGATGCAAAATGGTGTTTAGAAGGTGCTTAAAGTGACTTTAAAGAGAATGAGACGATGCAAAATGGTGTTTAGAAGGTGCTTAAAGTGACTTTAAAGAGAATGAGACGATGCAAAATGAGGTTTAGAAGGTGCTTAAAGTGACTTTAAAGAGAATGAGACGATGCAAAATGGTGTTTAGAAGGTGCTTAAGGTGACTTTAAAGAGAATGAGACGATGCAAAATGAGGTTTAGAAGGTGCTTAAAGTGACTTTAAAGAGAATGAGACGATGCAAAATGAGGTTTAGAAGGTGCTTTAAGTGACTTTAAAGAGAATGAGACAATGCAAAATGAGGTTTAGAAGGTGCTTAAAGTGACTTTAAAGAGAATGAGACGATGCAAAATGGTGTTTAGAAGGTGCTTAAAGTGACTTTAAAAAGAATGAGACGATGCAAAATGAGGTTTAGAAGGTGCTTAAAGTGACTTTAAAGAGAATGAGACGATGCAAAATGGTCTTTAGAAGGTGCTTAAAGTGACTTTAAAGAGAATGAGACGATGCAAAATGGTGTTTAGAAGGTGCTTAAGGTGACTTTAAAGAGAATGAGACGATGCAAAATGAGGTTTAGAAGGTGCTTAAAGTGACTTTAAAGAGAATGAGACGATGCAAAATGGTGTTTAGAAGGTGCTTAAAGTGACTTTAAAGAGAATGAGACGATGCAAAATGAGGTTTAGAAGGTGCTTAAGGTGACTTTAAAGAGAATGAGACGATGCAAAATGGTGTTTAGAAGGTGCTTAAAGTGACTTTAAAGAGAATGAGACGATGCAAAATGGTGTTTAGAAGGTGCTTAAGGTGACTTTAAAGAGAATGAGACGATGCAAAATGAGGTTTAGAAGGTGCTTAAAGTGACTTTAAAGAGAATGAGACGATGCAAAATGGTGTTTAGAAGGTGCTTAAGGTGACTTTAAAGAGAATGACACGATGCAAAATGAGGTTTAGAAGGTGCTTAAAGTGACTTTAAAGAGAATGAGACGATGCAAAATGAGGTTTAGAAGGTGCTTAAAGTGACTTTAAAGAGAATGAGACGATGCAAAATGGTGTTTAGAAGGTGCTTAAAGTGACTTTAAAGAGAATGAGACGATGCAAAATGAGGTTTAGAAGGTGCTTAAGGTGACTTTAAAGAGAATGAGACGATGCAAAATGGTGTTTAGAAGGTGCTTAAAGTGACTTTAAAGAGAATGAGACGATGCAAAATGGTGTTTAGAAGGTGCTTAAGGTGACTTTAAAGAGAATGAGACGATGCAAAATGAGGTTTAGAATGTGCTTAAAGTGACTTTAAAGAGAATGAGACGATGCAAAATGGTGTTTAGAAGGTGCTTAAGGTGACTTTAAAGAGAATGAGACGATGCAAAATGGTGTTTAGAAGGTGCTTAAAGTGACTTTAAAGAGAATGAGACGATGCAAAATGGTGTTTAGAAGGTGCTTAAGGTGACTTTAAAGAGAATGAGACGATGCAAAATGAGGTTTAGAAGGTGCTTAAAGTGACTTTAAAGAGAATGAGACGATGCAAAATGGTCTTTAGAAGGTGCTTAAAGTGACTTTAAAGAGAATGAGACGATGCAAAATGGTGTTTAGAAGGTGCTTAAAGTGACTTTAAAGAGAATGAGACGATGCAAAATGAGGTTTAGAAGGTGCTTAAGGTGACTTTAAAGAGAATGAGACGATGCAAAATGGTGTTTAGAAGGTGCTTAAAGTGACTTTAAAGAGAATGAGACGATGCAAAATGGTGTTTAGAAGGTGCTTAAGGTGACTTTAAAGAGAATGAGACGATGCAAAATGAGGTTTAGAAGGTGCTTAAAGTGACTTTAAAGAGAATGAGACGATGCAAAATGGTGTTTAGAAGGTGCTTAAGGTGACTTTAAAGAGAATGAGACGATGCAAAATGAGGTTTAGAAGGTGCTTAAAGTGACTTTAAAGAGAATGAGACGATGCAAAATGAGGTTTAGAAGGTGCTTAAAGTGACTTTAAAGAGAATGAGACGATGCAAAATTGTGTTTAGAAGGTGCTTAAGGTGACTTTAAAGAGAATGAGACGATGCAAAATGGTGTTTAGAAGGTGCTTAAAGTGACTTTAAAGAGAATGAGACGATGCAAAATGGTGTTTAGAAGGTGCTTAAAGTGACTTTAAAGAGAATGAGACTATGCAAAATGGTGTTTAGAAGGTGCTTAAAGTGACTTTAAAGAGAATGAGACGATGCAAAATGGTGTTTAAAGGGTGCTTAAAGTGACTTTAAAGAGAATGAGACGATGCAAAATGGTCTTTAGAAGGTGCTTAAAGTGACTTTAAAGAGAATGAGACGATGCAAAATGGTGTTTAGAAGGTGCTTAAAGTGACTTTAAAGAGAATGAGACTATGCAAAATGGTGTTTAGAAGGTGCTTAAAGTGACTTTAAAGAGAATGAGACGATGCAAAATGGTGTTTAAAGGGTGCTTAAAGTGACTTTAAAGAGAATGAGACGATGCAAAATGGTCTTTAGAAGGTGCTTAAAGTGACTTTAAAGAGAATGAGACGATGCAAAATGAGGTTTAGAAGGTGCTTAAAGTGACTTTAAAGAGAATGAGACGATGCAAAATGGTGTTTAGAAGGTGCTTAAAGTGACTTTAAAGAGAATGAGACGATGCAAAATGAGGTTTAGAAGGTGCTTAAAGTGACTTTAAAGAGAATGAGACGATGCAAAATGGTCTTTAGAAGGTGCTTAAAGTGACTTTAAAGAGAATGAGACGATGCAAAATGGTGTTTAGAAGGTGCTTAAAGTGACTTTAAAGAGAATGAGACGATGCAAAATGGTGTTTAGAAGGTGCTTAAAGTGACTTTAAAGAGAATGAGACGATGCAAAATGAGGTTTAGAAGGTGCTTAAAGTGACTTTAAAGAGAATGAGACGATGCAAAATGGTGTTTAGAAGGTGCTTAAGGTGACTTTAAAGAGAATGAGACGATGCAAAATGAGGTTTAGAAGGTGCTTAAAGTGACTTTAAAGAGAATGAGACGATGCAAAATGAGGTTTAGAAGGTGCTTTAAGTGACTTTAAAGAGAATGAGACAATGCAAAATGAGGTTTAGAAGGTGCTTAAAGTGACTTTAAAGAGAATGAGACGATGCAAAATGGTGTTTAGAAGGTGCTTAAAGTGACTTTAAAAAGAATGAGACGATGCAAAATGAGGTTTAGAAGGTGCTTAAAGTGACTTTAAAGAGAATGAGACGATGCAAAATGGTGTTTAGAAGGTGCTTAAAGTGACTTTAAAGAGAATGAGACGATGCAAAATGGTGTTTAGAAGGTGCTTAAGGTGACTTTAAAGAGAATGAGACGATGCAAAATGAGGTTTAGAAGGTGCTTAAAGTGACTTTAAAGAGAATGAGACGGTGCAAAATGGTGTTTAGAAGGTGCTTAAAGTGACTTTAAAGAGAATGAGACGATGCAAAATGGTCTTTAGAAGGTGCTTAAAGTGACTTTAAAGAGAATGAGACGATGCAAAATGGTGTTTAGAAGGTGCTTAAAGTGACTTTAAAGAGAATGAGAATATGCAAAATGAGGTTTAGAAGGTGCTTAAAGTGACTTTAAAGAGAATGAGACGATGCAAAATGGTGTTTAGAAGGTGCTTAAAGTGACTTTAAAGAGAATGAGACGATGCAAAATGAGGTTTAAAAGGTGCTTAAAGTGACTTTAAAGAGAATGAGACGATGCAAAATGGTGTTTAGAAGGTGCTTAAAGTGACTTTAAAGAGAATGAGACGATGCAAAATGGTGTTTAGAAGGTGCTTAAAGTGACTTTAAAGAGAATGAGACGATGCAAAATGGTGTTTAGAAGGTGCTTAAAGTGACTTTAAAGAGAATGAGACGATGCAAAATGGTGTTTAGAAGGTGCTTAAAGTGACTTTAAAGAGAATGAGACGATGCAAAATGGTGTTTAGAAGGTGCTTAAAGTGACTTTAAAGAGAATGAGACGATGCAAAATGGTGTTTAGAAGGTGCTTAAAGTGACTTTAAAGAGAATGAGACGATGCAAAATGGTGTTTAGAAGGTGCTTAAAGTGACTTTAAAGAGAATGAGACGATGCAAAATGAGGTTTAGAAGGTGCTTAAAGTGACTTTAAAGAGAATGAGACGATGCAAAATGGTGTTTAGAAGGTGCTTAAAGTGACTTTAAAGAGAATGAGACGATGCAAAATGAGGTTTAGAAGGTGCTTAAAGTGACTTTAAAGAGAATGAGACGATGCAAAATGGTGTTTAGAAGGTGCTTAAGGTGACTTTAAAGAGAATGAGACGATGCAAAATGAGGTTTAAAAGGTGCTTAAGGTGACTTTAAAGAGAATGAGACGATGCAAAATGGTGTTTAGAAGGTGCTTAAGGTGACTTTAAAGAGAATGAGACGATGCAAAATGGTGTTTAGAAGGTGCTTAAGGTGACTTTAAAGAGAATGAGACGATGCAAAATGAGGTTTAGAAGGTGCTTAAAGTGACTTTAAAGAGAATGAGACGATGCAAAATGGTGTTTAGAAGGTGCTTAAGGTGACTTTAAAGAGAATGAGACGATGCAAAATGAGGTTTAGAAGGTGCTTAAGGTGACTTTAAAGAGAATGAGACGATGCAAAATGAGGTTTAGAAGGTGCTTAAAGTGACTTTAAAGAGAATGAGACGATGCAAAATGGTGTTTAGAAGGTGCTTAAGGTGACTTTAAAGAGAATGAGACGATGCAAAATGAGGTTTAGAAGGTGCTTAAGGTGACTTTAAAGAGAATGAGACGATGCAAAATGGTGTTTAGAAGGTGCTTAAGGTGACTTTAAAGAGAATGAGACGATGCAAAATGAGGTTTAGAAGGTGCTTAAAGTGACTTTAAAGAGAATGAGACGATGCAAAATGGTGTTTAGAAGGTGCTTAAGGTGACTTTAAAGAGAATGAGACGGTGCAAAATGAGGTTTAGAAGGTGCTTAAAGTGACTTTAAAGAGAATGAGACGATGCAAAATGAGGTTTAGAAGGTGCTTAAAGTGACTTTAAAGAGAATGAGACGATGCAAAATGAGGTTTAGAAGGTGCTTAAGGTGACTTTAAAGAGAATGAGACGATGCAAAATGAGGTTTAGAAGGTGCTTAAAGTGACTTTAAAGAGAATGAGACGATGCAAAATGGTTTTTAGAAGGTGCTTAAGGTGACTTTAAAGATAATGAGACGATGCAAAATGAGGTTTAGAAGGTGCTTAAAGTGACTTTAAAGAGAATGAGACGATGCAAAATGAGGTTTAGAAGGTGCTTAAAGTGACTTTAAAGAGAATGAGACGATGCAAAATGGTGTTTAGAAGGTGCTTAAGGTGACTTTAAAGAGAATGAGACGATGCAAAATGAGGTTTAGAAGGTGCTTAAAGTGACTTTAAAGAGAATGAGACGATGCAAAATGGTGTTTAGAAGGTGCTTAAAGTGACTTTAAAGAGAATGAGACGATGCAAAATGAGGTTTAGAAGGTGCTTAAGGTGACTTTAAAGAGAATGAGACGATGCAAAATGAGGTTTAGAAGGTGCTTAAAGTGACTTTAAAGAGAATGAGACGATGCAAAATGGTGTTTAGAAGGTGCTTAAAGTGACTTTAAAGAGAATGAGACGATGCAAAATGGTGTTTAGAAGGTGCTTAAAGTGACTTTAAAGAGAATGAGACGATGCAAAATGAGGTTTAGAAGGTGCTTAAAGTGACTTTAAAGAGAATGAGACGATGCAAAATGAGGTTTAGAAGGTGCTTAAAGTGACTTTAAAGAGAATGAGACGATGCAAAATGAGGTTTAGAAGGTGCTTAAAGTGACTTTAAAGAGAATGAGACGATGCAAAATGGTGTTTAGAAGGTGCTTAAGGTGACTTTAAAGAGAATGAGACGATGCAAAATGAGGTTTAGAAGGTGCTTAAAGTGACTTTAAAGAGAATGAGACGATGCAAAATGGTGTTTAGAAGGTGCTTAAGGTGACTTTAAAGAGAATGAGACGATGCAAAATGGTGTTTAGAAGGTGCTTAAAGTGACTTTAAAGAGAATGAGACGATGCAAAATGAGGTTTAGAAGGTGCTTAAAGTGACTTTAAAGAGAATGAGACGATGCAAAATGAGGTTTAGAAGGTGCTTAAGGTGACTTTAAAGAGAATGAGACGATGCAAAATGAGGTTTAGAAGGTGCTTAAAGTGACTTTAAAGAGAATGAGACGATGCAAAAAGAGGTTTAGAAGGTGCTTAAAGTGACTTTAAAGAGAATGAGACGATGCAAAATGAGGTTTAGAAGGTGCTTAAAGTGACTTTAAAGAGAATGAGACGATGCAAAATGAGGTTTAGAAGGTGCTTAAAGTGACTTTAAAGAGAATGAGACGATGCAAAATGAGGTTTAGAAGGTGCTTAAAGTGACTTTAAAGAGAATGAGACGATGCAAAATGAGGTTTAGAAGGTGCTTAAAGTGACTTTAAAGAGAATGAGACGATGCAAAATGGTGTTTAGAAGGTGCTTAAAGTGACTTTAAAGAGAATGAGACGATGCAAAATGGTGTTTAGAAGGTGCTTAAGGTGACTTTAAAGAGAATGAGACGATGCAAAATGAGGTTTAGAAGGTGCTTAAGGTGACTTTAAAGAGAATGAGACGATGCAAAATGAGGTTTAGAAGGTGCTTAAAGTGACTTTAAAGAGAATGAGACGATGCAAAATGGTGTTTAGAAGGTGCTTAAGGTGACTTTAAAGAGAATGAGACGATGCAAAATGAGGTTTAGAAGGTGCTTAAAGTGACTTTAAAGAGAATGAGACGATGCAAAATGGTGTTTAGAAGGTGCTTAAAGTGACTTTAAAGAGAATGAGACGATGCAAAATGAGGTTTAGAAGGTGCTTAAAGTGACTTTAAAGAGAATGAGACGATGCAAAATGGTGTTTAGAAGGTGCTTAAAGTGACTTTAAAGAGAATGAGACGATGCAAAATGAGGTTTAGAAGGTGCTTAAAGTGACTTTAAAGAGAATGAGACGATGCAAAATGGTGTTTAGAAGGTGCTTAAGGTGACTTTAAAGAGAATGAGACGATGCAAAATGAGGTTTAGAAGGTGCTTAAAGTGACTTTAAAGAGAATGAGACGATGCAAAATGGTGTTTAGAAGGTGCTTAAGGTGACTTTAAAGAGAATGAGACGATGCAAAATGAGGTTTAGAAGGTGCTTAAAGTGACTTTAAAGAGAATGAGACGATGCAAAATGGTGTTTAGAAGGTGCTTAAAGTGACTTTAAAGAGAATGAGACGATGCAAAATGGTGTTTAGAAGGTGCTTAAGGTGACTTTAAAGAGAATGAGACGATGCAAAATGAGGTTTAGAAGGTGCTTAAAGTGACTTTAAAGAGAATGAGACGATGCAAAATGGTGTTTAGAAGGTGCTTAAGGTGACTTTAAAGAGAATGAGACGATGCAAAATGAGGTTTAGAAGGTGCTTAAAGTGACTTTAAAGAGAATGAGACGATGCAAAATGGTGTTTAGAAGGTGCTTAAGGTGACTTTAAAGAGAATGAGACGATGCAAAATGAGGTTTAGAAGGTGCTTAAAGTGACTTTAAAGAGAATGAGACGATGCAAAATGGTGTTTAGAAGGTGCTTAAAGTGACTTTAAAGAGAATGAGACGATGCAAAATGGTGTTTAGAAGGTGCTTAAAGTGACTTTAAAGAGAATGAGACGATGCAAAATGGTGTTTAGAAGGTGCTTAAGGTGACTTGAAAGAGAATGAGACGATGCAAAATGAGGTTTAGAAGGTGCTTAAGGTGACTTTAAAGAGAATGAGACGATGCAAAATGAGGTTTAGAAGGTGCTTAAGGTGACTTTAAAGAGAATGAGACGATGCAAAATGAGGTTTAGAAGGTGCTTAAAGTGACTTTAAAGAGAATGAGACGATGCAAAATGAGGTTTAGAAGGTGCTTAAAGTGACTTTAAAGAGAATGAGACGATGCAAAATGAGGTTTAGAAGGTGCTTAAAGTGACTTTAAAGAGAATGAGACGATGCAAAATGAGGTTTAGAAGGTGCTTAAAGTGACTTTAAAGAGAATGAGACGATGCAAAATGAGGTTTAGAAGGTGCTTAAAGTGACTTTAAAGAGAATGAGACGATGCAAAATGGTGTTTAGAAGGTGCTTAAGGTGACTTTAAAGAGAATGAGACGATGCAAAATGAGGTTTAGAAGGTGCTTAAAGTGACTTTAAAGAGAATGAGACGATGCAAAATGGTGTTTAGAAGGTGCTTAAGGTGACTTTAAAGAGAATGAGACGATGCAAAATGAGGTTTAGAAGGTGCTTAAGGTGACTTTAAAGAGAATGAGACGATGCAAAATGGTGTTTAGAAGGTGCTTAAGGTGACTTTAAAGAGAATGAGACGATGCAAAATGAGGTTTAGAAGGTGCTTAAAGTGACTTTAAAGAGAATGAGACGATGCAAAATGATGTTTAGAAGGTGCTTA
This sequence comes from Anopheles ziemanni, assembly GCF_943734765.1. Lineage (NCBI taxonomy): Eukaryota > Metazoa > Arthropoda > Insecta > Diptera > Culicidae > Anopheles > Anopheles ziemanni. The sequence goes on along the minus strand of NW_026689892.1, from coordinate 9,401 downwards.
AAGTGACTTTAAAGAGAATGAGACGATGCAAAATGAGGTTTAGAAGGTGCTTAAAGTGACTTTAAAGAGAATGAGACGATGCAAAATGGTGTTTAGAAGGTGCTTAAAGTGACTTTAAAGAGAATGAGACGATGCAAAATGAGGTTTAGAAGGTGCTTAAAGTGACTTTAAAGAGAATGAGACGATGCAAAATGGTGTTTAGAAGGTGCTTAAAGTGACTTTAAAGAGAATGAGACGATGCAAAATGAGGTTTAGAAGGTGCTTAAAGTGACTTTAAAGAGAATGAGACGATGCAAAATGGTGTTTAGAAGGTGCTTAAAGTGACTTTAAAGAGAATGAGACCATGCAAAATGGTGTTTAGAAGGTGCTTAAGGTGACTTTAAAGAGAATGAGACGATGCAAAAATGGTGTTTAGAAGGTGCTTTAAAGTGACTTTAAGAGAATGAGACGATGCAAAATGAGGTTTAGAAGGTGCTTAAAGTGACTTTAAAGAGAATGAGACGATGCAAAATGAGGTTTAGAAGGTGCTTAAGGTGACTTTAAAGAGAATGAGACGATGCAAAATGAGGTTTAGAAGGTGCTTAAAGTGACTTTAAAGAGAATGAGACGATGCAAAATGGTGTTTAGAAGGTGCTTAAGGTGACTTTAAAAGAGAATGAGACGATGCAAAATGAGTTTTAGAAGGTGCTTAAAGTGACTTTAAAGAGAATGAGACGATGCAAAATGGTGTTTAGAAGGTGCTTAAGGTGACTTTAAAGAGAATGAGACGATGCAAAATGAGGTTTAGAAGGTGCTTAAGGTGACTTTAAAGAGAATGAGACGATGCAAAATGGTGTTTAGAAGGTGCTTAAGGTGACTTTAAAGAGAATGAGACGATGCAAAATGAGGTTTAGAAGGTGCTTAAAGTGACTTTAAAGAGAATGAGACGATGCAAAATGAGGTTTAGAAGGTGCTTAAAGTGACTTTAAAGAGAATGAGACGATGCAAAATGAGGTTTAGAAGGTGCTTAAAGTGACTTTAAAGAGAATGAGACGATGCAAAATGAGGTTTAGAAGGTGCTTAAAGTGACTTTAAAGAGAATGAGACGATGCAAAATGAGGTTTAGAAGGTGCTTAAAGTGACTTTAAAGAGAATGAGACGATGCAAAATGGTGTTTTAGAAGGTGCTTAAGGTGACTTTAAAGAGAATGAGACGATGCAAAAATGAGGTTTAGAAGGTGCTTAAGGTGACTTTAAAGAGAATGAGACGATGCAAAATGGTGTTTAGAAGGTGCTTAAAGTGACTTTAAAGAGAATGAGACGATGCAAAATGAGGTTTAGAAGGTGCTTAAAGTGACTTTAAAAGAGAATGAGACGATGCAAAAATGAGGTTTAGAAGGGTGCTTTAAAGTGACTTTAAAGAGAATGAGACGATGCAAAATGGTGTTTAGGAAGGTGCTTAAGGTGACTTTAAAGAGAATGAGACGATGCAAAATGAGGTTTAGAAGGTGCTTAAAGTGACTTTAAAGAGAATGAGACGATGCAAAATGAGGTAGAAGGTGCTTTAAAGTGACTTTAAAGAGAATGAGACGATGCAAAATGGTGTTTAGAAGGGTGCTTAAGGTGACTTTAAAGAGAATGAGACGATGCAAAATGAGGTTTAGAAGGTGCTTAAGGTGACTTTAAAGAGAATGAGACGATGCAAAATGAGGTTTAGAAGGTGCTTAAAGGTGACTTTAAAGAGAATGAGACGATGCAAAATGAGGTTTAGAAGGTGCTTAAGGTGACTTTAAAGAGAATGAGACGATGCAAAATGAGGTTTAGAAGGTGCTTAAAGTGACTTTAAAGAGAATGAGACGATGCAAAATGAGGTTTAGAAGGTGCTTTAAAGTCACTTTAAAGAGAATGAGACGATGCAAAATGAGTTTTAGAAGGTGCTTAAAGTGACTTTAAGAGATGAGACGATGCAAAATGAGGTTTAGAAGGTGCTTAAAGTGACTTTAAAAGAGAATGAGACGATGCAAAATGAGGTTTAGAAGGTGCTTAAAGTGACTTTAAAGAGAATGAGACGATGCAAAATGGTGTTTAGAAGGTGCTTAAGGTGACTTTAAAGAGAATGAGACGATGCAAAATGAGGTTTAGAAGGTGCTTAAAGTGACTTTAAAGAGAATGAGACGATGCAAAATGGTGTTTAGAAGGTTGCTTAAGGTGACTTTAAAGAGAATGAGACGATGCAAAATGAGGTTTTAGAAGGTGCTTTAAAGTGACTTTAAAGAGAATGAGACGATGCAAAATGAGGTAGAAGGTGCTTAAAGTGACTTAAAGAGAATGAGACGATGCAAAATGAGGTTTAGAAGGTGCTTAAGGTGACTTTAAAGGAGAATGAGACGATGCAAAATGAGGTTTAGAAGGTGCTTTAAGGTGACTTTAGAAAGAGAATGAGACGATGCAAAATGAGGTTTAGAAGGTGCTTAAGGTGACTTTAAAGAGAATGAGACGATGCAAAATGAGGTTTAGATGGTGCTTAAGGTGACTTTAAAGAGAATGAGACGATGCAAATGAGGTTTAGAAGGTGCTTAAAGTGACTTTAAAAGAGAATGAGACGATGCAAAATGAGGTTTAGAAGGTGCTTAAAGTGACTTTAAAGAGAAATGAGACGATGCAAAATGAGGTTTAGAAGGTGCTTAAAGTGACTTTAAAGAGAATGAGACGATGCAAAATGAGGTTTAGAAGGTGCTTAAAGTGACTTTTAAAGAGAATGAGACGATGCAAAATGAGGTTTAGAAGGTGCTTTAAAGTGACTTTAAAGAGAATGAGACGATGCAAAATGGTGTTTAGAAGGTGCTTAAGGTGACTTTTAAAGAGAATGAGACGATGCAAAATGAGGTTTAGAAGGTGCTTAAAGTGACTTTTAAAGAGAATGAGACGATGCAAAATGTGTTTAGAAGGTGCTTAAGGTGACTTTAAAGAGAATGAGACGATGCAAAATGAGGTTTAGAAGGTGCTTAAGGTGACTTTAAAGAGAATGAGACGATGCAAAATGGTGTTTAGAAGGTGCTTAAGGTGACTTTAAAGAGAATGAGACGATGCAAAATGAGGTTTAGAAGGTGCTTAAAGTGACTTTAAAGAGAATGAGACGATGCAAAATGAGGTTTAGAAGGTGCTTAAAGTGACTTTAAAGAGAATGAGACGATGCAAAATGAGGTTTAGAAGGTGCTTAAAGTGACTTTTAAAGAGAATGAGACGATGCAAAATGAGGTTTTAGAAGGTGCTTAAAGTGACTTTAAAGAGATATGAAGACGATGCAAAAATGAGGTTTAGAAGGTGCTTAAAGTGACTTTTAAAGAGAATGAGACGATGCAAAATGGTGTTTAGAAGGTGCTTAAGGTGACTTTAAAGAGAATGAGACGATGCAAAATGAGGTTTAGAAGGTGGCTTAAAGTGACTTTAAAGAGAATGAGACGATGCAAAATGAGGTAGAAGGTGCTTAAAGTGACTTTTAAAGAGAATGAGACGATGCAAAATGGTGTTTAGAAGGTGCTTTAAGGTGACTTTAAAGAGAATGAGACGATGCAAAATGAGGTTTAGAAGGTGCTTAAAGTGACTTTAAAGAGAATGAGACGATGCAAAATGGTGTTTAGAAGGTGCTTAAAGTGACTTTAAAAGAGAATGAGACGATGCAAAATGGTGTTTAGAAGGTGCTTAAGGTGACTTTAAAGAGAATGAGACGATGCAAAATGAGGTTTAGAAGGTGCTTTAAAGTGACTTTAAAGAGAATGAGACGATGCAAAATGAGGTTTAGAAGGTGCTTAAAGTGACTTTAAAGAGAATGAGACGATGCAAAATGGTGTTAAGAAGGTGCTTAAGGTGACTTTAAAGAGAATGAGACGATGCAAAATGAGGTTTAGAAGGTGCTTAAAGTGACTTTAAAGAGAATGAGACGATGCAAAATGAGGTTTAGAAGGTGCTTAAAGTGACTTTAAAGAGAATGAGACGATGCAAAATGAGGTTTAGAAGGTGCTTAAGGTGACTTTAAAGAGAATGAGACGATGCAAAATGAGTTTAGAAGGTGCTTAAGGTGACTTTAAAGAGAATGAGACGATGCAAAATGATGTTTAGAAGGGTGCTTAAAGTGACTTTAAAGAGAATGAGACGATGCAAAATGAGGTTTAGAAGGTGCTAAAGTGACTTTAAAGAGAATGAGACGATGCAAAATGAGGTTTAGAAGGTGCTTAAGGTGACTTTAAAGAGAATGAGACGATGCAAAATGAGGTTTAGAAGGTGCTTAAGGTGACTTTAAAGAGAATGAGACGATGCAAAATGAGGTTTAGAAGGTGCTTAAGGTGACTTTAAAGAGAATGAGACGATGCAAAATGAGGTTTAGAAGGTGCTTAAAGTGACTTTAAAGAGAATGAGACGATGCAAAATGAGGTTTAGAAGGTGCTTAAAGTGACTTTAAAGAGAATGAGACAACGCAAAATGAGGTTTAGAAGGTGCTTAAAGTGACTTTAAAGAGAATGAGACGATGCAAAATGAGGTTTAGAAGGTGCTTAAAGTGACTTTAAAGAGAATGAGACGATGCAAAATGAGGTTTAGAAGGTGCTTAAAGTGACTTTAAAGAGAATGAGACGATGCAAAATGGTGTTTAGAAGGTGCTTAAGGTGACTTTAAAGAGAATGTGACGATGCAAAATGAGGTAGAAGGTGCTTAAAGTGACTTTAAAGAGAATGAGACGATGCAAAATGAGGTTTAGAAGGTGCTTAAAGTGACTTTAAAGAGAATGAGACGATGCAAAATGAGGTTTAGAAGGTGCTTAAGGTGACTTTAAAGAGAATGAGACGATGCAAAATGAGGTTTAGAAGGTGCTTAAGGTGACTTTAAAGAGAATGAGACGATGCAAAATGAGGTTTAGAAGGTGCTTAAAGTGACTTTAAAGAGAATGAGACGATGCAAAATGGTGTTTAGAAGGTGCTTAAGGTGACTTTAAAGAGAATGAGACGATGCAAAATGAGGTTTAGAAGGTGCTTAAGGTGACTTTAAAGAGAATGAGACGATGCAAAATGAGGTTTAGAAGGTGCTTAAAGTGACTTTAAAGAGAATGAGACGATGCAAAATGGTGTTTAGAAGGTGCTTAAAGTGACTTTAAAGAGAATGAGACGATGCAAAATGAGGTTTAGAAGGTGCTTAAAGTGACTTTAAAGAGAATGAGACGATGCAAAATGGTGTTTAGAAGGTGCTTAAAGTGACTTTAAAGAGAATGAGACGATGCAAAATGGTGTTTAGAAGGTGCTTAAAGTGACTTTAAAGAGAATGAGACGATGCAAAATGGTGTTTAGAAGGTGCTTAAGGTGACTTTAAAGAGAATGAGACGATGCAAAATGAGGTTTAGAAGGTGCTTAAAGTGACTTTAAAGAGAATGAGACGATGCAAAATGGTGTTTAGAAGGTGCTTAAAGTGACTTTAAAGAGAATGAGACGATGCAAAATGAGGTTTAGAAGGTGCTTAAAGTGACTTTAAAGAGAATGAGACGATGCAAAATAGTGTTTAGAAGGTGCTTAAAGTGACTTTAAAGAGAATGAGACGATGCAAAATGAGGTTTAGAAGGTGCTTAAAGTGACTTTAAAGAGAATGAGACGATGCAAAATGGTGTTTAGAAGGTGCTTAAGGTGACTTTAAAGAGAATGAGACGATGCAAAATGAGGTTTAGAAGGTGCTTAAAGTGACTTTAAAGAGAATGAGACGATGCAAAATGAGGTTTAGAAGGTGCTTAAAGTGACTTTAAAGAGAATGAGACGATGCAAAATGAGGTTTAGAAGGTGCTTAAGGTGACTTTAAAGAGAATGAGACGATGCAAAATGAGGTTTAGAAGGTGCTTAAGGTGACTTTAAAGAGAATGAGACGATGCAAAATGAGGTTTAGAAGGTGCTTAAAGTGACTTTAAAGAGAATGAGACGATGCAAAATGAGGTTTAGAAGGTGCTTAAAGTGACTTTAAAGAGAATGAGACGATGCAAAATGGTGTTTAGAAGGTGCTTAAGGTGACTTTAAAGAGAATGAGACGATGCAAAATGAGGTTTAGAAGGTGCTTAAGGTGACTTTAAAGAGAATGAGACGATGCAAAATGAGGTTTAGAAGGTGCTTAAAGTGACTTTAAAGAGAATGAGACGATGCAAAATGGTGTTTAGAAGGTGCTTAAAGTGACTTTAAAGAGAATGAGACGATGCAAAATGAGGTTTAGAAGGTGCTTAAAGTGACTTTAAAGAGAATGAGACGATGCAAAATGAGGTTTAGAAGGTGCTTAAAGTGACTTTAAAGAGAATGAGACGATGCAAAATGGTGTTTAGAAGGTGCTTAAAGTGACTTTAAAGAGAATGAGACGATGCAAAATGGTGTTTAGAAGGTGCTTAAGGTGACTTTAAAGAGAATGAGACGATGCAAAATGAGGTTTAGAAGGTGCTTAAAGTGACTTTAAAGAGAATGAGACGATGCAAAATGGTGTTTAGAAGGTGCTTAAAGTGACTTTAAAGAGAATGAGACGATGCAAAATGAGGTTTAGAAGGTGCTTAAAGTGACTTTAAAGAGAATGAGACGATGCAAAATGGTGTTTAGAAGGTGCTTAAAGTGACTTTAAAGAGAATGAGACGATGCAAAATGAGGTTTAGAAGGTGCTTAAAGTGACTTTAAAGAGAATGAGACGATGCAAAATGGTGTTTAGAAGGTGCATAAGGTGACTTTAAAGAGAATGAGACGATGCAAAATGAGGTTTAGAAGGTGCTTAAGGTGACTTTAAAGAGAATGAGACGATGCAAAATGAGGTTTAGAAGGTGCTTAAAGTGACTTTAAAGAGAATGAGACGATGCAAAATGGTGTTTAGAAGGTGCTTAAAGTGACTTTAAAGAGAATGAGACGATGCAAAATGAGGTTTAGAAGGTGCTTAAAGTGACTTTAAAGAGAATGAGACGATGCAAAATGGTGTTTAGAAGGTGCTTAAAGTGACTTTAAAGAGAATGAGATGATGCAAAATGGTGTTTAGAAGGTGCTTAAAGTGACTTTAAAGAGAATGAGACGATGCAAAATGGTGTTTAGAAGGTGCTTAAGGTGACTTTAAAGAGAATGAGACGATGCAAAATGAGGTTTAGAAGGTGCTTAAAGTGACTTTAAAGAGAATGAGACGATGCAAAATGGTGTTTAGAAGGTGCTTAAAGTGACTTTAAAGAGAATGAGACGATGCAAAATGAGGTTTAGAAGGTGCTTAAAGTGACTTTAAAGAGAATGAGACGATGCAAAATGGTGTTTAGAAGGTGCTTAAAGTGACTTTAAAGAGAATGAGACGATGCAAAATGGTGTTTAGAAGGTGCTTAAGGTGACTTTAAAGAGAATGAGACGATGCAAAATGAGGTTTAGAAGGTGCTTAAGGTGACTTTAAAGAGAGTGAGACGATGCAAAATGAGGTTTAGAAGGTGCTTAAGGTGACTTTAAAGAGAATGAGACGATGCAAAATGGTGTTTAGAAGGTGCTTAAAGTGACTTTAAAGAGAATGAGACGATGCAAAATGGTGTTTAGAAGGTGCTTAAAGTGACTTTAAAGAGAATGAGACGATGCAAAATGAGGTTTAGAAGGTGCTTAAGGTGACTTTAAAGAGAATGAGACGATGCAAAATGGTGTTTAGAAGGTGCTTAAGGTGACTTTAAAGAGAATGAGACGATGCAAAATGAGGTTTAGAAGGTGCTTAAAGTGACTTTAAAGAGAATGAGACGATGCAAAATGAGGTTTAGAAGGTGCTTAAAGTGACTTTAAAGAGAATGAGACGATGCAAAATGGTGTTTAGAAGGTGCTTAAGGTGACTTTAAAGAGAATGAGACGATGCAAAATGAGGTTTAGAAGGTGCTTAAAGTGACTTTAAAGAGAATGAGACGATGCAAAATGAGGTTTAGAGGGTGCTTTAGGTGACTTTAAAGAGAATGAGACGATGCAAAATGAGGTTTAGAAGGTGCTTAAGGTGACTTTAAAGAGAATGAGACGATGCAAAATGAGGTTTAGAAGGTGCTTAAGATGACTTTAAAGAGAATGAGTCGATGCAAAATGAGGTTTAGAAGGTGCTTAAGGTGACTTTAAAGAGAATGAGACGATGCAAAATGGTGTTTAGAAGGTGCTTAAGGTGACTTTAAAGAGAATGAGACGATGCAAAATGAGGTTTAGAAGGTGCTTAAAGTGACTTTAAAGAGAATGAGACGATGCAAAATGGTGTTTAGAAGGTGCTTAAAGTGACTTTAAAGAGAATGAGACGATGCAAAATGGTGTTTAGAAGGTGCTTAAAGTGACTTTAAAGAGAATGAGACGATGCAAAATGGTGTTTAGAAGGTGCTTAAAGTGACTTTAAAGAGAATGAGACGATGCAAAATGGTGTTTAGAAGGTGCTTAAGGTGACTTTAAAGAGAATGAGACGATGCAAAATGAGGTTTAGAAGGTGCTTAAGGTGACTTTAAAGAGAGAATGAGACGATGCAAAATGAGGTTTAGAAGGTGCTTAAGGTGACTTTAAAGAGAATGAGACGATGCAAAATGAGGTTTAGAAGGTGCTTAAAGTGACTTTAAAGAGAATGAGACGATGCAAAATGGTGTTTAGAAGGTGCTTAAAGTGACTTTAAAGAGAATGAGATGATGCAAAATGGTGTTTAGAAGGTGCTTAAAGTGACTTTAAAGAGAATGAGACGATGCAAAATGGTGTTTAGAAGGTGCTTAAGGTGACTTTAAAGAGAATGAGACGATGCAAAATGAGGTTTAGAAGGTGCTTAAAGTGACTTTAAAGAGAATGAGACGATGCAAAATGAGGTTTAGAAGGTGCTTAAAGTGACTTTAAAGAGAATGAGACGATGCAAAATGGTGTTTAGAAGGTGCTTAAGGTGACTTTAAAGAGAATGAGACGATGCAAAATGAGGTTTAGAAGGTGCTTAAAGTGACTTTAAAGAGAATGAGACGATGCAAAATGAGGTTTAGAAGGTGCTTAAGGTGACTTTAAAGAGAATGAGACGATGCAAAATGAGGTTTAGAAGGTGCTTAAGGTGACTTTAAAGAGAATGAGACGATGCAAAATGAGGTTTAGAAGGTGCTTAAAGTGACTTTAAAGAGAATGAGACGATGCAAAATGAGGTTTAGAAGGTGCTTAAGGTGACTTTAAAGAGAATGAGACGATGCAAAATGGTGTTTAGAAGGTGCTTAAGGTGACTTTAAAGAGAATGAGACGATGCAAAATGAGGTTTAGAAGGTGCTTAAAGTGACTTTAAAGAGAATGAGACGATGCAAAATGAGGTTTAGAAGGTGCTTAAAGTGACTTTAAAGAGAATGAGACGATGCAAAATGGTGTTTAGAAGGTGCTTAAGGTGACTTTAAAGAGAATGAGACGATGCAAAATGAGGTTTAGAAGG
>NW_026689891.1:0-73418 GCF_943734765.1 Anopheles ziemanni | reverse complement strand
GCAAAATGGTGTTTAGAAGGTGCTTAAAGTGACTTTAAAGAGAATGAGACGATGCAAAATGGTGTTTAGAAGGTGCTTAAAGTGACTTTAAAGAGAATGAGACGATGCAAAATGAGGTTTAGAAGGTGCTTAAGGTGACTTTAAAGAGAATGAGACGATGCAAAATGAGGTTTAGAAGGTGCTTAAAGTGACTTTAAAGAGAATGAGACGATGCAAAATGGTGTTTAGAAGGTGCTTAAAGTGACTTTAAAGAGAATGAGACGATGCAAAATGGTGTTTAGAAGGTGCTTAAAGTGACTTTAAAGAGAATGAGACGATGCAAAATGAGGTTTAGAAGGTGCTTAAAGTGACTTTGAAGAGAATGAGACGATGCAAAATGGTGTTTAGAAGGTGCTTAAAGTGACTTTAAAGAGAATGAGACGATGCAAAATGGTGTTTAGAAGGTGCTTAAAGTGACTTTAAAGAGAATGAGACGATGCAAAATGAGGTTTAGAAGGTGCTTAAAGTGACTTTAAAGAGAATGAGACGATGCAAAATGAGGTTTAGAAGGTGCTTTAAGTGACTTTAAAGAGAATGAGACGATGCAAAATGGTGTTTAGAAGGTGCTTAAAGTGACTTTAAAGAGAATGAGACGATGCAAAATGGTGTTTAGAAGGTGCTTAAAGTGACTTTAAAGAGAATGAGACGATGCAAAATGGTGTTTAGAAGGTGCTTAAAGTGACTTTGAAGAGAATGAGACGATGCAAAATGGTGTTTAGAAGGTGCTTAAAGTGACTTTAAAGAGAATGAGACGATGCAAAATGAGGTTTAGAAGGTGCTTAAAGTGACTTTAAAGAGAATGAGACGATGCAAAATGGTGTTTAGAAGGTGCTTAAGGTGACTTTAAAGAGAATGAGACGATGCAAAATGAGGTTTAGAAGGTGCTTAAGGTGACTTTAAAGAGAATGAGACGATGCAAAATGAGGTTTAGAAGGTGCTTAAAGTGACTTTAAAGAGAATGAGACGATGCAAAATGAGGTTTAGAAGGTGCTTAAAGTGACTTTAAAGAGAATGAGACGATGCAAAATGGTGTTTAGAAGGTGCTTAAAGTGACTTTAAAGAGAATGAGACGATGCAAAATGGTGTTTAGAAGGTGCTTAAGGTGACTTTAAAGAGAATGAGACGATGCAAAATGAGGTTTAGAAGGTGCTTAAAGTGACTTTAAAGAGAATGAGACGATGCAAAATGAGGTTTAGAAGGTGCTTAAGGTGACTTTAAAGAGAATGAGACGATGCAAAATGAGGTTTAGAAGGTGCTTAAAGTGACTTTAAAGAGAATGAGACGATGCAAAATGAGGTTTAGAAGGTGCTTAAAGTGACTTTAAAGAGAATGAGACGATGCAAAATGGTGTTTAGATGGTGCTTAAGGTGACTTTAAAGAGAATGAGACGATGCAAAATGGTGTTTAGAAGGTGCTTAAAGTGACTTTAAAGAGAATGAGACGATGCAAAATGAGGTTTAGAAGGTGCTTAAAGTGACTTTAAAGAGAATGAGACGATGCAAAATGAGGTTTAGAAGGTGCTTAAAGTGACTTTAAAGAGAATGAGACGATGCAAAATGAGGTTTAGAAGGTGCTTAAGGTGACTTTAAAGAGAATGAGACGATGCAAAATGAGGTTTAGAAGGTGCTTAAAGTGACTTTAAAGAGAATGAGACGATGCAAAATGAGGTTTAGAAGGTGCTTAAAGTGACTTTAAAGAGAATGAGACGATGCAAAATGAGGTTTAGAAGGTGCTTAAAGTGACTTTAAAGAGAATGAGACGATGCAAAATGAGGTTTAGAAGGTGCTTAAAGTGACTTTAAAGAGAATGAGACGATGCAAAATGAGGTTTAGAAGGTGCTTAAGGTGACTTTAAAGAGAATGAGACGATGCAAAATGAGGTTTAGAAGGTGCTTAAAGTGACTTTAAAGAGAATGAGACGATGCAAAATGAGGTTTAGAAGGTGCTTAAAGTGACTTTAAAGAGAATGAGACGATGCAAAATGAGGTTTAGAAGGTGCTTAAAGTGACTTTAAAGAGAATGAGACGATGCAAAATGAGGTTTAGAAGGTGCTTAAAGTGACTTTAAAGAGAATGAGACGATGCAAAATGGTGTTTAGAAGGTGCTTAAAGTGACTTTAAAGAGAATGAGACGATGCAAAATGAGGTTTAGAAGGTGCTTAAAGTGACTTTAAAGAGAATGAGACGATGCAAAATGAGGTTTAGAAGGTGCTTAAGGTGACTTTAAAGAGAATGAGACGATGCAAAATGAGGTTTAGAAGGTGCTTAAAGTGACTTTAAAGAGAATGAGACGATGCAAAATGAGGTTTAGAAGGTGCTTAAAGTGACTTTAAAGAGAATGAGACGATGCAAAATGGTGTTTAGAAGGTGCTTAAGGTGACTTTAAAGAGAATGAGACGATGCAAAATGAGGTTTAGAAGGTGCTTAAAGTGACTTTAAAGAGAATGAGACGATGCAAAATGGTGTTTAGAAGGTGCTTAAGGTGACTTTAAAGAGAATGAGACGATGCAAAATGAGGTTTAGAAGGTGCTTAAAGTGACTTTAAAGAGAATGAGACGATGCAAAATGGTGTTTAGAAGGTGCTTAAGGTGACTTTAAAGAGAATGAGACGATGCAAAATGAGGTTTAGAAGGTGCTTAAAGTGACTTTAAAGAGAATGAGACGATGCAAAATGGTGTTTAGAAGGTGCTTAAAGTGACTTTAAAGAGAATGAGACGATGCAAAATGGTGTTTAGAAGGTGCTTAAGGTGACTTTAAAGAGAATGAGACGATGCAAAATGAGGTTTAGAAGGTGCTTAAAGTGACTTTAAAGAGAATGAGACGATGCAAAATGAGGTTTAGAAGGTGCTTAAGGTGACTTTAAAGAGAATGAGACGATGCAAAATGGTGTTTAGAAGGTGCTTAAAGTGACTTTAAAGAGAATGAGACGATGCAAAATGGTGTTTAGAAGGTGCTTAAAGTGACTTTAAAGAGAATGAGACGATGCAAAATGGTGTTTAGAAGGTGCTTAAAGTGACTTTAAAGAGAATGAGACGATGCAAAATGAGGTTTAGAAGGTGCTTAAGGTGACTTTAAAGAGAATGAGACGATGCAAAATGGTGTTTAGAAGGTGCTTAAGGTGACTTTAAAGAGAATGAGACGATGCAAAATGAGGTTTAGAAGGTGCTTAAGGTGACTTTAAAGAGAATGAGACGATGTAAAATGAGGTTTAGAAGGTGCTTAAAGTGACTTTAAAGAGAATGAGACGATGCAAAATGGTGTTTAGAAGGTGCTTAAAGTGACTTTAAAGAGAATGAGACGATGCAAAATGGTGTTTAGAAGGTGCTTAAGGTGACTTTAAAGAGAATGAGACGATGCAAAATGAGGTTTAGAAGGTGCTTAAAGTGACTTTAAAGAGAATGAGACGATGCAAAATGAGGTTTAGAAGGTGCTTAAGGTGACTTTAAAGAGAATGAGACGATGCAAAATGAGGTTTAGAAGGTGCTTAAAGTGACTTTAAAGAGAATGAGACGATGCAAAATGAGGTTTAGAAGGTGCTTAAAGTGACTTTAAAGAGAATGAGACGATGCAAAATGGTGTTTAGAAGGTGCTTAAGGTGACTTTAAAGAGAATGAGACGATGCAAAATGAGGTTTAGAAGGTGCTTAAGGTGACTTTAAAGAGAATGAGACGATGCAAAATGGTGTTTAGAAGGTGCTTAAGGTGACTTTAAAGAGAATGAGACGATGCAAAATGGTGTTTAGAAGGTGCTTAAAGTGACTTTAAAGAGAATGAGACGATGCAAAATGAGGTTTAGAAGGTGCTTAAAGTGACTTTAAAGAGAATGAGACGATGCAAAATGGTGTTTAGAAGGTGCTTAAGGTGACTTTAAAGAGAATGAGACGATGCAAAATGAGGTTTAGAAGGTGCTTAAAGTGACTTTAAAGAGAATGAGACGATGCAAAATGGTGTTTAGAAGGTGCTTTAAGTGACTTTAAAGAGAATCAGACAATGCAAAATGAGGTTTAGAAGGTGCTTAAAGTGACTTTAAAGAGAATGAGACGATGCAAAATGAGGTTTAGAAGGTGCTTAAAGTGACTTTAAAGAGAATGAGACGATGCAAAATGAGGTTTAGAAGGTGCTTAAAGTGACTTTAAAGAGAATGAGACGATGCAAAATGGTGTTTAGAAGGTGCTTAAAGTGACTTTAAAGAGAATGAGACGATGCAAAATGGTGTTTAGAAGGTGCTTAAAGTGACTTTAAAGAGAATGAGACGATGCAAAATGAGGTTTAGAAGGTGCTTAAAGTGACTTTAAAGAGAATGAGACGATGCAAAATGGTGTTTAGAAGGTGCTTAAGGTGACTTTAAAAAGAATGAGACGATGCAAAATGAGGTTTAGAAGGTGCTTAAAGTGACTTTAAAGAGAATGAGACGATGCAAAATGAGGTTTAGAAGGTGCTTAAAGTGACTTTAAAGAGAATGAGACGATGCAAAATGAGGTTTAGAAGGTGCTTAAAGTGACTTTAAAGAGAATGAGACGATGCAAAATGAGGTTTGGAAGGTGCTTAAAGTGACTTTAAAGAGAATGAGACGATGCAAAATGAGGTTTAGAAGGTGCTTAAAGTGACTTTAAAGAGAATGAGACGATGCAAAATGGTGTTTAGAAGGTGCTTAAGGTGACTTTAAAGAGAATGAGACGATGCAAAATGAGGTTTAGAAGGTGCTTAAAGTGACTTTAAAGAGAATGAGACGATGCAAAATGAGGTTTAGAAGGTGCTTAAGGTGACTTTAAAGAGAATGAGACGATGCAAAATGGTGTTTAGAAGGTGCTTAAAGTGACTTTAAAGAGAATGAGACGATGCAAAATGGTGTTTAGAAGGTGCTTAAGGTGACTTTAAAGAGAATGAGACGATGCAAAATGAGGTTTAGAAGGTGCTTAAAGTGACTTTAAAGAGAATGAGACGATGCAAAATGAGGTTTAGAAGGTGCTTAAAGTTACTTTAAAGAGAATGAGACGATGCAAAATGAGGTTTAGAAGGTGCTTAAAGTGACTTTAAAGAGAATGAGACGATGCAAAATGGTGTTTAGAAGGTGCTTAAGGTGACTTTAAAGAGAATGAGACGATGCAAAATGAGATTTAGAAGGTGCTTAAAGTGACTTTAAAGAGAATGAGACGATGCAAAATGAGGTTTAGAAGGTGCTTAAGGTGACTTTAAAGAGAATGAGACGATGCAAAATGGTGTTTAGAAGGTGCTTAAAGTGACTTTAAAGAGAATGAGACGATGCAAAATGGTGTTTAGAAGGTGCTTAAAGTGACTTTAAAGAGAATGAGACGATGCAAAATGAGGTTTAGAAGGTGCTTAAAGTGACTTTAAAGAGAATGAGACGATGCAAAATGAGGTTTAGAAGGTGCTTAAAGTGACTTTAAAGAGAATGAGACGATGCAAAATGGTGTTTAGAAGGTGCTTAAGGTGACTTTAAAGAGAATGAGACGATGCAAAATGAGGTTTAGAAGGTGCTTAAAGTGACTTTAAAGAGAATGAGACGATGCAAAATGGTGTTTAGAAGGTGCTTAAAGTGACTTTAAAGAGAATGAGACGATGCAAAATGAGGTTTAGAAGGTGCTTAAAGTGACTTTAAAGAGAATGAGACGATGCAAAATGGTGTTTAGAAGGTGCTTAAAGTGACTTTAAAGAGAATGAGACGATGCAAAATGGTGTTTAGAAGGTGCTTAAAGTGACTTTAAAGAGAATGAGACGATGCAAAATGAGGTTTAGAAGGTGCTTAAGGTGACTTTAAAGAGAATGAGACGATGCAAAATGAGGTTTAGAAGGTGCTTAAAGTGACTTTAAAGAGAATGAGACGATGCAAAATGGTGTTTAGAAGGTGCTTAAAGTGACTTTAAAGAGAATGAGACGATGCAAAATGGTGTTTAGAAGGTGCTTAAAGTGACTTTAAAGAGAATGAGACGATGCAAAATGAGGTTTAGAAGGTGCTTAAGGTGACTTTAAAGAGAATGAGACGATGCAAAATGAGGTTTAGAAGGTGCTTAAAGTGACTTTAAAGAGAATGAGACGATGCAAAATGGTGTTTAGAAGGTGCTTAAAGTGACTTTAAAGAGAATGAGACGATGCAAAATGAGGTTTAGAAGGTGCTTAAAGTGACTTTAAAGAGAATGAGACGATGCAAAATGAGGTTTAGAAGGTGCTTTAAGTGACTTTAAAGAGAATGAGACGATGCAAAATGGTGTTTAGAAGGTGCTTAAAGTGACTTTAAAGAGAATGAGACGATGCAAAATGGTGTTTAGAAGGTGCTTAAAGTGACTTTAAAGAGAATGAGACGATGCAAAATGGTGTTTAGAAGGTGCTTAAAGTGACTTTAAAGAGAATGAGACGATGCAAAATGGTGTTTAGAAGGTGCTTAAAGTGACTTTAAAGAGAATGAGACGATGCAAAATGGTGTTTAGAAGGTGCTTAAAGTGACTTTAAAGAGAATGAGACGATGCAAAATGAGGTTTAGAAGGTGCTTAAGGTGACTTTAAAGAGAATGAGACGATGCAAAATGGTGTTTAGAAGGTGCTTAAGGTGACTTTAAAGAGAATGAGACGATGCAAAATGAGGTTTAGAAGGTGCTTAAGGTGACTTTAAAGAGAATGAGACGATGCAAAATGAGGTTTAGAAGGTGCTTAAAGTGACTTTAAAGAGAATGAGACGATGCAAAATGGTGTTTAGAAGGTGCTTAAAGTGACTTTAAAGAGAATGAGACGATGCAAAATGGTGTTTAGAAGGTGCTTAAAGTGACTTTAAAGAGAATGAGACGATGCAAAATGGTGTTTAGAAGGTGCTTAAGGTGACTTTAAAGAGAATGAGACGATGCAAAATGAGGTTTAGAAGGTGCTTAAAGTGACTTTAAAGAGAATGAGACGATGCAAAATGAGGTTTAGAAGGTGCTTAAGGTGACTTTAAAGAGAATGAGACGATGCAAAATGAGGTTTAGAAGGTGCTTAAAGTGACTTTAAAGAGAATGAGACGATGCAAAATGAGGTTTAGAAGGTGCTTAAAGTGACTTTAAAGAGAATGAGACGATGCAAAATGGTGTTTAGAAGGTGCTTAAGGTGACTTTAAAGAGAATGAGACGATGCAAAATGGTGTTTAGAAGGTGCTTAAAGTGACTTTAAAGAGAATGAGACGATGCAAAATGAGGTTTAGAAGGTGCTTAAAGTGACTTTAAAGAGAATGAGACGATGCAAAATGAGGTTTAGAAGGTGCTTAAAGTGACTTTAAAGAGAATGAGACGATGCAAAATGAGGTTTAGAAGGTGCTTAAGGTGACTTTAAAGAGAATGAGACGATGCAAAATGAGGTTTAGAAGGTGCTTAAAGTGACTTTAAAGAGAATGAGACGATGCAAAATGAGGTTTAGAAGGTGCTTAAAGTGACTTTAAAGAGAATGAGACGATGCAAAATGGTGTTTAGAAGGTGCTTAAAGTGACTTTAAAGAGAATGAGACGATGCAAAATGAGGTTTAGAAGGTGCTTAAAGTGACTTTAAAGAGAATGAGACGATGCAAAATGAGGTTTAGAAGGTGCTTAAAGTGACTTTAAAGAGAATGAGACGATGCAAAATGAGGTTTAGAAGGTGCTTAAAGTGACTTTAAAGAGAATGAGACGATGCAAAATGGTGTTTAGAAGGTGCTTAAGGTGACTTTAAAGAGAATGAGACGATGCAAAATGAGGTTTAGAAGGTGCTTAAAGTGACTTTAAAGAGAATGAGACGATGCAAAATGGTGTTTAGAAGGTGCTTAAAGTGACTTTAAAGAGAATGAGACGATGCAAAATGAGGTTTAGAAGGTGCTTAAAGTGACTTTAAAGAGAATGAGACGATGCAAAATGGTGTTTAGAAGGTGCTTAAAGTGACTTTAAAGAGAATGAGACGATGCAAAATGGTGTTTAGAAGGTGCTTAAAGTGACTTTAAAGAGAATGAGACGATGCAAAATGAGGTTTAGAAGGTGCTTAAGGTGACTTTAAAGAGAATGAGACGATGCAAAATGAGGTTTAGAAGGTGCTTAAAGTGACTTTAAAGAGAATGAGACGATGCAAAATGGTGTTTAGAAGGTGCTTAAAGTGACTTTAAAGAGAATGAGACGATGCAAAATGGTGTTTAGAAGGTGCTTAAAGTGACTTTAAAGAGAATGAGACGATGCAAAATGAGGTTTAGAAGGTGCTTAAAGTGACTTTGAAGAGAATGAGACGATGCAAAATGGTGTTTAGAAGGTGCTTAAAGTGACTTTAAAGAGAATGAGACGATGCAAAATGGTGTTTAGAAGGTGCTTAAAGTGACTTTAAAGAGAATGAGACGATGCAAAATGAGGTTTAGAAGGTGCTTAAAGTGACTTTAAAGAGAATGAGACGATGCAAAATGAGGTTTAGAAGGTGCTTTAAGTGACTTTAAAGAGAATGAGACGATGCAAAATGGTGTTTAGAAGGTGCTTAAAGTGACTTTAAAGAGAATGAGACGATGCAAAATGGTGTTTAGAAGGTGCTTAAAGTGACTTTAAAGAGAATGAGACGATGCAAAATGGTGTTTAGAAGGTGCTTAAAGTGACTTTGAAGAGAATGAGACGATGCAAAATGGTGTTTAGAAGGTGCTTAAAGTGACTTTAAAGAGAATGAGACGATGCAAAATGAGGTTTAGAAGGTGCTTAAGGTGACTTTAAAGAGAATGAGACGATGCAAAATGGTGTTTAGAAGGTGCTTAAGGTGACTTTAAAGAGAATGAGACGATGCAAAATGAGGTTTAGAAGGTGCTTAAGGTGACTTTAAAGAGAATGATACGATGCAAAATGAGGTTTAGAAGGTGCTTAAAGTGACTTTAAAGAGAATGAGACGATGCAAAATGAGGTTTAGAAGGTGCTTAAAGTGACTTTAAAGAGAATGAGACGATGCAAAATGGTGTTTAGAAGGTGCTTAAAGTGACTTTAAAGAGAATGAGACGATGCAAAATGGTGTTTAGAAGGTGCTTAAGGTGACTTTAAAGAGAATGAGACGATGCAAAATGAGGTTTAGAAGGTGCTTAAAGTGACTTTAAAGAGAATGAGACGATGCAAAATGAGGTTTAGAAGGTGCTTAAGGTGACTTTAAAGAGAATGAGACGATGCAAAATGAGGTTTAGAAGGTGCTTAAAGTGACTTTAAAGAGAATGAGACGATGCAAAATGAGGTTTAGAAGGTGCTTAAAGTGACTTTAAAGAGAATGAGACGATGCAAAATGTTGTTTAGAAGGTGCTTAAGGTGACTTTAAAGAGAATGAGACGATGCAAAATGGTGTTTAGAAGGTGCTTAAAGTGACTTTAAAGAGAATGAGACGATGCAAAATGAGGTTTAGAAGGTGCTTAAAGTGACTTTAAAGAGAATGAGACGATGCAAAATGAGGTTTAGAAGGTGCTTAAAGTGACTTTAAAGAGAATGAGACGATGCAAAATGAGGTTTAGAAGGTGCTTAAGGTGACTTTAAAGAGAATGAGACGATGCAAAATGAGGTTTAGAAGGTGCTTAAAGTGACTTTAAAGAGAATGAGACGATGCAAAATGAGGTTTAGAAGGTGCTTAAAGTGACTTTAAAGAGAATGAGACGATGCAAAATGAGGTTTAGAAGGTGCTTAAAGTGACTTTAAAGAGAATGAGACGATGCAAAATGAGGTTTAGAAGGTGCTTAAAGTGACTTTAAAGAGAATAAGACGATGCAAAATGAGGTTTAGAAGGTGCTTAAGGTGACTTTAAAGAGAATGAGACGATGCAAAATGAGGTTTAGAAGGTGCTTAAAGTGACTTTAAAGAGAATGAGACGATGCAAAATGAGGTTTAGAAGGTGCTTAAAGTGACTTTAAAGAGAATGAGACGATGCAAAATGAGGTTTAGAAGGTGCTTAAAGTGACTTTAAAGAGAATGAGACGATGCAAAATGAGGTTTAGAAGGTGCTTAAAGTGACTTTAAAGAGAATGAGACGATGCAAAATGGTGTTTAGAAGGTGCTTAAAGTGA
Organism: Anopheles ziemanni; assembly: GCF_943734765.1. Classification (NCBI taxonomy): domain Eukaryota; kingdom Metazoa; phylum Arthropoda; class Insecta; order Diptera; family Culicidae; genus Anopheles; species Anopheles ziemanni. Next base: position 63,369 of record NW_026689891.1, on the reverse strand, counting down.
CTTTAAAGAGAATGAGACGATGCAAAATGAGGTTTAGAAGGTGCTTAAAGTGACTTTAAAGAGAATGAGACGATGCAAAATGGTGTTTAGAAGGTGCTTAAAGTGACTTTAAAGAGAATGAGACGATGCAAAATGGTGTTTAGAAGGTGCTTAAAGTGACTTTAAAGAGAATGAGACGATGCAAAATGTGGTTTAGAAGGTGCTTAAAGTGACTTTAAAGAGAATGAGACGATGCAAAATGAGGTTTAGAAGGTGCTTAAAGTGACTTTAAAGAGAATGAGACGATGCAAAATGGTGTTTAGAAGGTGCTTAAGGTGACTTTAAAGAGAATGAGACGATGCAAAATGAGGTTTAGAAGGTGCTTAAAGTGACTTTAAAGAGAATGAGACGATGCAAAATGAGGTTTAGAAGGTGCTTAAGGTGACTTTAAAGAGAATGAGACGATGCAAAATGAGGTTTAGAAGGTGCTTAAAGTGACTTTAAAGAGAATGAGACGATGCAAAATGGTGTTTAGAAGGTGCTTAAGGTGACTTTAAAGAGAATGAGACGATGCAAAATGAGGTTTAGAAGGTGCTTAAAGTGACTTTAAAGAGAATGAGACGATGCAAAATGGTGTTTAGAAGGTGCTTAAAGTGACTTTAAAGAGAATGAGACGATGCAAAATGGTGTTTAGAAGGTGCTTAAGGTGACTTTAAAGAGAATGAGACGATGCAAAATGAGGTTTAGAAGGTGCTTAAAGTGACTTTAAAGAGAATGAGACGATGCAAAATGGTGTTTAGAAGGTGCTTAAAGTGACTTTAAAGAGAATGAGACGATGCAAAATGAGGTTTAGAAGGTGCTTAAAGTGACTTTAAAGAGAATGAGACGATGCAAAATGGTGTTTAGAAGGTGCTTAAGGTGACTTTAAAGAGAATGAGACGATGCAAAATGAGGTTTAGAAGGTGCTTAAAGTGACTTTAAAGAGAATGAGACGATGCAAAATGAGGTTTAGAAGGTGCTTAAAGTGACTTTAAAGAGAATGAGACGATGCAAAATGGTGTTTAGAAGGTGCTTAAAGTGACTTTAAAGAGAATGAGACGATGCAAAATGGTGTTTAGAAGGTGCTTAAGGTGACTTTAAAGAGAATGAGACGATGCAAAATGGTGTTTAGAAGGTGCTTAAGGTGACTTTAAAGAGAATGAGACGATGCAAAATGGTGTTTAGAAGGTGCTTAAAGTGACTTTAAAGAGAATGAGACGATGCAAAATGAGGTTTAGAAGGTGCTTAAAGTGACTTTAAAGAGAATGAGACGATGCAAAATGAGGTTTAGAAGGTGCTTAAAGTGACTTTAAAGAGAATGAGACGATGCAAAATGAGGTTTAGAAGGTGCTTAAAGTGACTTTAAAGAGAATGAGACGATGCAAATGAGGTTTAGAAGGTGCTTAAGGTGACTTTAAAGAGAATGAGACGATGCAAAATGGTGTTTAGAAGGTGCTTAAGGTGACTTTAAAGAGAATGAGACGATGCAAAATGGTGTTTAGAAGGTGCTTAAAGTGACTTTAAAGAGAATGAGACGATGCAAAATGAGGTTTAGAAGGTGCTTAAAGTGACTTTAAAGAGAATGAGACGATGCAAAATGAGGTTTAGAAGGTGCTTAAAGTGACTTTAAAGAGAATGAGACGATGCAAAATGAGGTTTAGAAGGTGCTTAAAGTGACTTTAAAGAGAATGAGACGATGCAAAATGGTGTTTAGAAGGTGCTTAAAGTGACTTTAAAGAGAATGAGACGATGCAAAATGAGGTTTAGAAGGTGCTTAAGGTGACTTTAAAGAGAATGAGACGATGCAAAATGAGGTTTAGAAGGTGCTTAAAGTGACTTTAAAGAGAATGAGACGATGCAAAATGAGGTTTAGAAGGTGCTTAAAGTGACTTTAAAGAGAATGAGACGATGCAAAATGGTGTTTAGAAGGTGCTTAAAGTGACTTTAAAGAGAATGAGACGATGCAAAATGAGGTTTAGAAGGTGCTTAAAGTGACTTTAAAGAGAATGAGACGATGCAAAATGGTGTTTAGAAGGTGCTTAAAGTGACTTTAAAGAGAATGAGACGATGCAAAATGGTGTTTAGAAGGTGCTTAAGGTGACTTTAAAGAGAATGAGACGATGCAAAATGAGGTTTAGAAGGTGCTTAAAGTGACTTTAAAGAGAATGAGACGATGCAAAATGGTGTTTAGAAGGTGCTTAAAGTGACTTTAAAGAGAATGAGACGATGCAAAATGAGGTTTAGAAGGTGCTTAAAGTGACTTTAAAGAGAATGAGACGATGCAAAATGGTGTTTAGAAGGTGCTTAAGGTGACTTTAAAGAGAATGAGACGATGCAAAATGAGGTTTAGAAGGTGCTTAAAGTGACTTTAAAGAGAATGAGACGATGCAAAATGAGGTTTAGAAGGTGCTTAAAGTGACTTTAAAGAGAATGAGACGATGCAAAATGGTGTTTAGAAGGTGCTTAAAGTGACTTTAAAGAGAATGAGACGATGCAAAATGAGGTTTAGAAGGTGCTTAAGGTGACTTTAAAGAGAATGAGACGATGCAAAATGAGGTTTAGAAGGTGCTTAAGGTGACTTTAAAGAGAATGAGACGATGCAAAATGAGGTTTAGAAGGTGCTTAAAGTGACTTTAAAGAGAATGAGACGATGCAAAATGAGGTTTAGAAGGTGCTTAAAGTGACTTTAAAGAGAATGAGACGATGCAAAATGAGGTTTAGAAGGTGCTTAAAGTGACTTTAAAGAGAATGAGACGATGCAAAATGGTGTTTAGAAGGTGCTTAAAGTGACTTTAAAGAGAATGAGACGATGCAAAATGAGGTTTAGAAGGTGCTTAAGGTGACTTTAAAGAGAATGAGACGATGCAAAATGAGGTTTAGAAGGTGCTTAAAGTGACTTTAAAGAGAATGAGACGATGCAAAATGAGGTTTAGAAGGTGCTTAAAGTGACTTTAAAGAGAATGAGACGATGCAAAATGGTGTTTAGAAGGTGCTTAAGGTGACTTTAAAGAGAATGAGACGATGCAAAATGGTGTTTAGAAGGTGCTTAAGGTGACTTTAAAGAGAATGAGACGATGCAAAATGGTGTTTAGAAGGTGCTTAAAGTGACTTTAAAGAGAATGAGACGATGCAAAATGGTGTTTAGAAGGTGCTTAAAGTGACTTTAAAGAGAATGAGACGATGCAAAATGAGGTTTAGAAGGTGCTTAAGGTGACTTTAAAGAGAATGAGACGATGCAAAATGAGGTTTAGAAGGTGCTTAAGGTGACTTTAAAGAGAATGAGACGATGCAAAATGGTGTTTAGAAGCTGCTTAAGGTGACTTTAAAGAGAATGAGACGATGCAAAATGGTGTTTAGAAGCTGCTTAAGGTGACTTTAAAGAGAATGAGACGATGCAAAATGGTGTTTAGAAGGTGCTTAAGGTGACTTTAAAGAGAATGAGACGATGCAAAATGGTGTTTAAAAGGTGCTTAAAGTGACTTTAAAGAGAATGAGACGATGCAAAATGGTGTTTAGAAGGTGCTTAAAGTGACTTTAAAGAGAATGAGACGATGCAAAATGGTGTTTAGAAGGTGCTTAAGGTGACTTTAAAGAGAATGAGACGATGCAAAATGGTGTTTAGAAGGTGCTTAAAGTGACTTTAAAGAGAATGAGACGATGCAAAATGAGGTTTAGAAGGTGCTTAAGGTGACTTTAAAGAGAATGAGACGATGCAAAATGAGGTTTAGAAGGTGCTTAAAGTGACTTTAAAGAGAATGAGACGATGCAAAATGAGGTTTAGAAGGTGCTTAAAGTGACTTTAAAGAGAATGAGACGATGCAAAATGGTGTTTAGAAGGTGCTTAAGGTGACTTTAAAGAGAATGAGACGATGCAAAATGAGGTTTAGAAGGTGCTTAAAGTGACTTTAAAGAGAATGAGACGATGCAAAATGAGGTTTAGAAGGTGCTTAAAGTGACTTTAAAGAGAATGAGACGATGCAAAATGGTGTTTAGAAGGTGCTTAAGGTGACTTTAAAGAGAATGAGACGATGCAAAATGAGGTTTAGAAGGTGCTTAAAGTGACTTTAAAGAGAATGAGACGATGCAAAATGGTGTTTAGTAGGTGCTTAAGGTGACTTTAAAGAGAATGAGACGATGCAAAATGGTGTTTAGAAGGTGCTTAAGGTGACTTTAAAGAGAATGAGACGATGCAAAATGGTGTTTAGAAGGTGCTTAAAGTGACTTTAAAGAGAATGAGACGATGCAAAATGAGGTTTAGAAGGTGCTTAAGGTGACTTTAAAGAGAATGAGACGATGCAAAATGAGGTTTAGAAGGTGCTTAAAGTGACTTTAAAGAGAATGAGACGATGCAAAATGAGGTTTAGAAGGTGCTTAAAGTGACTTTAAAGAGAATGAGACGATGCAAAATGGTGTTTAGAAGGTGCTTAAGGTGACTTTAAAGAGAATGAGACGATGCAAAATGAGGTTTAGAAGGTGCTTAAAGTGACTTTAAAGAGAATGAGACGATGCAAAATGAGGTTTAGAAGGTACTTAAAGTGACTTTAAAGAGAATGAGACGATGCAAAATGAGGTTTAGAAGGTGCTTAAAGTGACTTTAAAGAGAATGAGACGATGCAAAATGGTGTTTAGAAGGTGCTTAAGGTGACTTTAAAGAGAATGAGACGATGCAAAATGAGGTTTAGAAGGTGCTTAAGGTGACTTTAAAGAGAATGAGACGATGCTAAATGAGGTTTAGAAGGTGCTTAAAGTGACTTTAAAGAGAATGAGACGATGCAAAATGAGGTTTAGAAGGTGCTTAAGGTGACTTTAAAGAGAATGAGACGATGCAAAATGAGGTTTAGAAGGTGCTTAAAGTGACTTTAAAGAGAATGAGACGATGCAAAATGGTGTTTAGAAGGTGCTTAAAGTGACTTTAAAGAGAATGAGACGATGCAAAATGAGGTTTAGAAGGTGCTTAAAGTGACTTTAAAGAGAATGAGACGATGCAAAATGAGGTTTAGAAGGTGCTTAAAGTGACTTTAAAGAGAATGAGACGATGCAAAATGGTGTTTAGAAGGTGCTTAAGGTGACTTTAAAGAGAATGAGACGATGCAAAATGGTGTTTAGAAGGTGCTTAAGGTGACTTTAAAGAGAATGAGACGATGCAAAATGAGGTTTAGAAGGTGCTTAAGGTGACTTTAAAGAGAATGAGACGATGCAAAATGAGGTTTAGAAGGTGCTTAAAGTGACTTTAAAGAGAATGAGACGATGCAAAATGAGGTTTAGAAGGTGCTTAAAGTGACTTTAAAGAGAATGAGACGATGCAAAATGGAGTTTAGAAGGTGCTTAAAGTGACTTTAAAGAGAATGAGACGATGCAAAATGGTGTTTAGAAGGTGCTTAAGGTGACTTTAAAGAGAATGAGACGATGCAAAATGAGGTTTAGAAGGTGCTTAAAGTGACTTTAAAGAGAATGAGACGATGCAAAATGGTGTTTAGAAGGTGCTTAAAGTGACTTTAAAGAGAATGAGACGATGCAAAATGAGGTTTAGAAGGTGCTTAAAGTGACTTTAAAGAGAATGAGACGATGCAAAATGGTGTTTAGAAGGTGCTTAAAGTGACTTTAAAGAGAATGAGACGATGCAAAATGAGGTTTAGAAGGTGCTTAAGGTGACTTTAAAGAGAATGAGACGATGCAAAATGAGGTTTAGAAGGTGCTTAAAGTGACTTTAAAGAGAATGAGACGATGCAAAATGGTGTTTAGAAGGTGCTTAAGGTGACTTTAAAGAGAATGAGACGATGCAAAATGGTGTTTAGAAGGTGCTTAAAGTGACTTTAAAGAGAATGAGACGATGCAAAATGGTGTTTAGAAGGTGCTTAAGGTGACTTTAAAGAGAATGAGACGATGCAAAATGGTGTTTAGAAGGTGCTTAAAGTGACTTTAAAGAGAATGAGACGATGCAAAATGGTGTTTAGAAGGTGCTTAAGGTGACTTTAAAGAGAATGAGACGATGCAAAATGAGGTTTAGAAGGTGCTTAAAGTGACTTTAAAGAGAATGAGACGATGCAAAATGGTGTTTAGAAGGTGCTTAAGGTGACTTTAAAGAGAATGAGACGATGCAAAATGGTGTTTAGAAGGTGCTTAAAGTGACTTTAAAGAGAATGAGACGATGCTAAATGAGGTTTAGAAGGTGCTTAAAGTGACTTTAAAGAGAATGAGACGATGCAAAATGGTGTTTAGAAGGTGCTTAAAGTGACTTTAAAGAGAATGAGACGATGCAAAATGGTGTTTAGAAGGTGCTTAAAGTGACTTTAAAGAGAATGAGACGATGCAAAATGAGGTTTAGAAGGTGCTTAAAGTGACTTTAAAGAGAATGAGACGATGCAAAATGGTGTTTAGAAGGTGCTTAAGGTGACTTTAAAGAGAATGAGACGATGCAAAATGAGGTTTTAGAAGGTGCTTAAAGTGACTTTAAAGAGAATGAGACGATGCAAAATGGTGTTTAGAAGGTGCTTAAGGTGACTTTAAAGAGAATGAGACGATGCAAAATGAGGTTTAGAAGGTGCTTAAAGTGACTTTAAAGAGAATGAGACGATGCAAAATGGTGTTTAGAAGGTGCTTAAGGTGACTTTAAAGAGAATGAGACGATGCAAAATGAGGTTTAGAAGGTGCTTAAAGTGACTTTAAAGAGAATGAGACGATGCAAAATGAGGTTTAGAAGGTGCTTAAAGTGACTTTAAAGAGAATGAGACGATGCAAAATGGTGTTTAGAAGGTGCTTAAAGTGACTTTAAAGAGAATGAGACGATGCAAAATGGTGTTTAGAAGGTGCTTAAAGTGACTTTAAAGAGAATGAGACGATGCAAAATGAGGTTTAGAAGGTGCTTAAAGTGACTTTAAAGAGAATGAGACGATGCAAAATGGTGTTTAGAAGGTGCTTAAGGTGACTTTAAAGAGAATGAGACGATGCAAAATGAGGTTTAGAAGGTGCTTAAGGTGACTTTAAAGAGAATGAGACGATGCAAAATGAGGTTTAGAAGGTGCTTAAAGTGACTTTAAAGAGAATGAGACGATGCAAAATGAGGTTTAGAAGGTGCTTAAAGTGACTTTAAAGAGAATGAGACGATGCAAAATGGTGTTTAGAAGGTGCTTAAAGTGACTTTAAAGAGAATGAGACGATGCAAAATGGGGTTTAGAAGGTGCTTAAAGTGACTTTAAAGAGAATGAGACGATGCAAAATGGTGTTTAGAAGGTGCTTAAGGTGACTTTAAAGAGAATGAGACGATGCAAAATGAGGTTTAGAAGGTGCTTAAAGTGACTTTAAAGAGAATGAGACGATGCAAAATGGTGTTTAGAAGGTGCTTAAGGTGACTTTAAAGAGAATGAGACGATGCAAAATGAGGTTAAGAAGGTGCTTAAGGTGACTTTAAAGAGAATGAGACGATGCAAAATGGTGTTTAGAAGGTGCTTAAGGTGACTTTAAAGAGAATGAGACGATGCAAAATGAGGTTTAGAAGGTGCTTAAGGTGACTTTAAAGAGAATGAGACGATGCAAAATGAGGTTTAGAAGGTGCTTAAAGTGACTTTAAAGAGAATGAGACGCTACAAAATGGTGTTTAGAAGGTGCTTAAAGTGACTTTAAAGAGAATGAGACGATGCAAAATGAGGTTTAGAAGGTGCTTAAAGTGACTTTAAAGAGAATGAGACGATGCAAAATGGTGTTTAGAAGGTGCTTAAAGTGACTTTAAAGAGAATGAGACGATGCAAAATGAGGTTTAGAAGGTGCTTAAAGTGACTTTAAAGAGAATGAGACGATGCAAAATGGTGTTTAGAAGGTGCTTAAAGTGACTTTAAAGAGAATGAGACGATGCAAAATGGTCTTTAGAAGGTGCTTAAAGTGACTTTAAAGAGAATGAGACGATGCAAAATGGTGTTTAGAAGGTGCTTAAGGTGACTTTAAAGAGAATGAGACGATGCAAAATGAGGTTTAGAAGGTGCTTAAAGTGACTTTAAAGAGAATGAGACGATGCAAAATGGTGTTTAGAAGGTGCTTAAAGTGACTTTAAAGAGAATGAGACGATGCAAAATGGTGTTTAGAAGGTGCTTAAGGTGACTTTAAAGAGAATGAGACGATGCAAAATGAGGTTTAGAAGGTGCTTAAGGTGACTTTAAAGAGAATGAGACGATGCAAAATGAGGTTTAGAAGGTGCTTAAAGTGACTTTAAAGAGAATGAGACGATGCAAAATGAGGTTTAGAAGGTGCTTAAAGTGACTTTAAAGAGAATGAGACGATGCAAAATGAGGTTTAGAAGGTGCTTAAAGTGACTTTAAAGAGAATGAGACGATGCAAAATGAGGTTTAGAAGGTGCTTAAAGTGACTTTAAAGAGAATGAGACGATGCAAAATGGTGTTTAGAAGGTGCTTAAAGTGACTTTAAAGAGAATGAGACGATGCAAAATGGTGTTTAGAAGGTGCTTAAAGTGACTTTAAAGAGAATGAGACGATGCAAAATGGTGTTTAGAAGGTGCTTAAAGTGACTTTAAAGAGAATGAGACGATGCAAAATGGTGTTTAGAAGGTGCTTAAAGTGACTTTAAAGAGAATGAGACGATGCAAAATGGTGTTTAGAAGGTGCTTAAAGTGACTTTAAAGAGAATGAGACGATGCAAAATGAGGTTTAGAAGGTGCTTAAAGTGACTTTAAAGAGAATGAGACGATGCAAAATGGTGTTTAGAAGGTGCTTAAAGTGACTTTAAAGAGAATGAGACGATGCAAAATGGTGTTTAGAAGGTGCTTAAAGTGACTTTAAAGAGAATGAAACGATGCAAAATGGTGTTTAGAAGGTGCTTAAAGTGACTTTAAAGAGAATGAGACGATGCAAAATGGTGTTTAGAAGGTGCTTAAAGTGACTTTAAAGAGAATGAGACGATGCAAAATGAGGTTTAGAAGGTGCTTAAAGTGACTTTAAAGAGAATGAGACGATGCAAAATGGTGTTTAGAAGGTGCTTAAGGTGACTTTAAAGAGAATGAGACGATGCAAAATGAGGTTTAGAAGGTGCTTAAAGTGACTTTAAAGAGAATGAGACGATGCAAAATGAGGTTTAGAAGGTGCTTAAAGTGACTTTAAAGAGAATGAGACGATGCAAAATGGTGTTTAGAAGGTGCTTAAGGTGACTTTAAAGAGAATACGATGCAAAATGGTGTTTAGAAGGTGCTTAAAGTGACTTTAAAGAGAATGAAACGATGCAAAATGGTGTTTAGAAGGTGCTTAAAGTGACTTTAAAGAGAATGAGACTATGCAAAATGGTGTTTAGAAGGTGCTTAAAGTGACTTTAAAGAGAATGAGACGATGCAAAATGGTGTTTAGAAGGTGCTTAAAGTGACTTTAAAGAGAATGAGACGATGCAAAATGGTGTTTAGAAGGTGCTTAAGGTGACTTAAAGAGAATGAGACGATGCAAAATGAGGTTTAGAAGGTGCTTAAAGTGACTTTAAAGAGAATGAGACGATGCAAAATGGTGTTTAGAAGGTGCTTAAGGTGACTTTAAAGAGAATGAGACGATGCAAAATGAGGTTTAGAAGGTGCTTAAAGTGACTTTAAAGAGGAATGAGACGATGCAAAATGGTGTTTAGAAGGTGCTTAAGGTGACTTTAAAGAGAATGAGACGATGCAAAATGGTGTTTAGAAGGTGCTTAAAGTGACTTTAAAGAGAATGAGACGATGCAAAATGGTGTTTAGAAGGTGCTTAAAGTGACTTTAAAGAGAATGAGACGATGCAAAATGGTGTTTAGAAGGTGCTTAAGGTGACTTTAAAGAGAATGAGACGATGCAAAATGAGGTTTAGAAGGTGCTTAAAGTGACTTTAAAGAGAATGAGACGATGCAAAATGAGGTTTAGAAGGTGCTTAAAGTGACTTTAAAGAGAATGAGACGATGCAAAATGAGGTTTAGAAGGTGCTTAAAGTGACTTTAAAGAGAATGAGACGATGCAAAATGAGGTTTAGAAGGTGCTTAAAGTGACTTTAAAGAGAATGAGACGATGCAAAATGGTGTTTAGAAGGTGCTTAAGGTGACTTTAAAGAGAATGAGACGATGCAAAATGAGGTTTAGAAGGTGCTTAAAGTGACTTTAAAGAGAATGAGACGATGCAAAATGGTGTTTAGAAGGTGCTTAAAGTGACTTTAAAGAGAATGAGACGATGCAAAATGGTGTTTAGAAGGTGCTTAAGGTGACTTTAAAGAGAATGAGACGATGCAAAATGAGGTTTAGAAGGTGCTTAAAGTGACTTTAAAGAGAATGAGACGATGCAAAATGGTGTTTAGAAGGTGCTTAAAGTGACTTTAAAGAGAATGAGACGATGCAAAATGAGGTTTAGAAGGTGCTTAAAGTGACTTTAAAGAGAATGAGACGATGCAAAATGAGGTTTAGAAGGTGCTTAAAGTGACTTTAAAGAGAATGAGACGATGCAAAATGAGGTTTAGAAGGTGCTTAAAGTGACTTTAAAGAGAATGAGACGATGCAAAATGAGGTTTAGAAGGTGCTTAAAGTGACTTTAAAGAGAATGAGACGATGCAAAATGGTGTTTAGAAGGTGCTTAAAGTGACTTTAAATAGAATGAGACGATGCAAAATGGTGTTTAGAAGGTGCTTAAAGTGACTTTAAAGAGAATGAGACGATGCAAAATGAGGTTTAGAAGGTGCTTAAAGTGACTTTAAAGAGAATGAGACGATGCAAAATGGTGTTTAGAAGGTGCTTAAAGTGACTTTAAAGAGAATGAGACGATGCAAAACGGTGTTTAGAAGGTGCTTAAAGTGACTTTAAAGAGAATGAGACGATGCAAAATGGTGTTTAGAAGGTGCTTAAGGTGACTTTAAAGAGAATGAGACGATGCAAAATGAGGTTTAGAAGGTGCTTAAAGTGACTTTAAAGAGAATGAGACGATGCAAAATGGTGTTTAGAAGGTGCTTAAAGTGACTTTAAAGAGAATGAGACGATGCAAAATGGTGTTTAGAAGGTGCTTAAGGTGACTTTAAAGAGAATGAGACGATGCAAAATGAGGTTTAGAAGGTGCTTAAAGTGACTTTAAAGAGAATGAGACGATGCAAAATGGTGTTTAGAAGGTGCTTAAAGTGACTTTAAGAGAATGAGACGATGCAAAATGGTGTTTAGAAGGTGCTTAAAGTGACTTTAAAGAGAATGAGACGATGCAAAATGGTGTTTAGAAGGTGCTTAAGGTGACTTTAAAGAGAATGAGACGATGCAAAATGAGGTTTAGAAGGTGCTTAAAGTGACTTTAAAGAGAATGAGACGATGCAAAATGGTGTTTAGAAGGTGCTTAAAGTGACTTTAAAGAGAATGAGACGATGCAAAATGAGGTTTAGAAGGTGCTTAAAGTGACTTTAAAGAGAATGAGACGATGCAAAATGGTGTTTAGAAGGTGCTTAAGGTGACTTTAAAGAGAATGAGACGATGCAAAATGAGGTTTAGAAGGTGCTTAAAGTGACTTTAAAGAGAATGAGGACGATGCAAAATGGTGTTTAGAAGGTGCTTAAAGTGACTTTAAAGAGAATGAGACGATGCAAAATGAGGTTTAGAAGGTGCTTAAAGTGACTTTAAAGAGAATGAGACGATGCAAAATGGTGTTTAGAAGGTGCTTAAAGTGACTTTAAAGAGAATGAGACGATGCAAAATGAGGTTTAGAAGGTGCTTAAAGTGACTTTAAAGAGAATGAGACGATGCAAAATGAGGTTTAGAAGGTGCTTAAAGTGACTTTAAAGAGAATGAGACGATGCAAAATGGTGTTTAGAAGGTGCTTAAAGTGACTTTAAAGAGAATGAGACGATGCAAAATGGTGTTTAGAAGGTGCTTAAAGTGACTTTAAAGAGAATGAGACGATGCAAAATGAGGTTTAGAAGGTGCTTAAAGTGACTTTAAAGAGAATGAGACGATGCAAAATGGTGTTTAGAAGGTGCTTAAAGTGACTTTAAAGAGAATGAGACGATGCAAAATGGTGTTTAGAAGGTGCTTAAGGTGACTTTAAAGAGAATGAGACGATGCAAAATGAGGTTTAGAAGGTGCTTAAAGTGACTTTAAAGAGAATGAGACGATGCAAAATGGTGTTTAGAAGGTGCTTAAGGTGACTTTAAAGAGAATGAGACGATGCAAAATGAGGTTTAGAAGGTGCTTAAAGTGACTTTAAAGAGAATGAGACGATGCAAAATGAGGTTTAGAAGGTGCTTAAAGTGACTTTAAAGAGAATGAGGACGATGCAAAATGGTGTTTAGAAGGTGCTTAAAGTGACTTTAAAGAGAATGAGACGATGCAAAATGGTGTTTAGAAGGTGCTTAAAGTGACTTTAAAGAGAATGAGACGATGCAAAATGGTGTTTAGAAGGTGCTTAAGGTGACTTTAAAGAGAATGAGACGATGCAAAATGAGGTTTAGAAGGTGCTTAAAGTGACTTTAAAGAGAATGAGACGATGCAAAATGGTGTTTAGAAGGTGCTTAAGGTGACTTTAAAGAGAATGAGACGATGCAAAATGAGGTTTAGAAGGTGCTTAAGGTGACTTTAAAGAGAATGAGACGATGCAAAATGAGGTTTAGAAGGTGCTTAAAGTGACTTTAAAGAGAATGAGACGATGCAAAATGGTGTTTAGAAGGTGCTTAAAGTGACTTTAAAGAGAATGAGACGATGCAAAATGGTGTTTAGAAGGTGCTTAAAGTGACTTTAAAGAGAATGAGACGATGCAAAATGGTGTTTAGAAGGTGCTTAAGGTGACTTTAAAGAGAATGAGACGATGCAAAATGGTGTTTAGAAGGTGCTTAAAGTGACTTTAAAGAGAATGAGACGATGCAAAATGGTGTTTAGAAGGTGCTTAAGGTGACTTTAAAGAGAATGAGACGACGCAAAATGAGGTTTAGAAGGTGCTTAAAGTGACTTTAAAGAGAATGAGACGATGCAAAATGAGGTTTAGAAGGTGCTTAAAGTGACTTTAAAGAGAATGAGACGATGCAAAATGGTGTTTAGAAGGTGCTTAAGGTGACTTTAAAGAGAATGAGACGATGCAAAATGAGGTTTAGAAGGTGCTTAAAGTGACTTTAAAGAGAATGAGACGATGCAAAATGAGGTTTAGAAGGTGCTTAAAGTGACTTTAAAGAGAATGAGACGATGCAAAATGGTGTTTAGAAGGTGCTTAAAGTGACTTTAAAGAGAATGAGACGATGCAAAATGGTGTTTAGAAGGTGCTTAAAGTGACTTTAAAGAGAATGAGACGATGCAAAATGGTGTTTAGAAGGTGCTTAAGGTGACTTTAAAGAGAATGAGACGATGCAAAATGGTGTTTAGAAGGTGCTTAAAGTGACTTTAAAGAGAATGAGACGATGCAAAATGGTGTTTAGAAGGTGCTTAAGGTGACTTTAAAGAGAATGAGACGACGCAAAATGAGGTTTAGAAGGTGCTTAAAGTGACTTTAAAGAGAATGAGACGATGCAAAATGAGGTTTAGAAGGTGCTTAAAGTGACTTTAAAGAGAATGAGACGATGCAAAATGGTGTTTAGAAGGTGCTTAAGGTGACTTTAAAGAGAATGAGACGATGCAAAATGAGGTTTAGAAGGTGCTTAAAGTGACTTTAAAGAGAATGAGACGATGCAAAATGAAGTTTAGAAGGTGCTTAAGGTGACTTTAAAGAGAATGAGACGATGCAAAATGGTGTTTAGAAGGTGCTTAAAGTGACTTTAAAGAGAATGAGACGATGCAAAATGAGGTTTAGAAGGTGCTTAAAGTGACTTTAAAAGAGAATGAGACGATGCAAAATGAGGTTTAGAAGGTGCTTAAGGTGACTTTAAAGAGAATGAGACGATGCAAAATGGTGTTTAGAAGGTGCTTAAAGTGACTTTAAAGAGAATGAGACGATGCAAAATGGTGTTTAGAAGGTGCTTAAAGTGACTTTAAAGAGAATGAGACGATGCAAAATGGTGTTTAGAAGGTGCTTAAAGTGACTTTAAAGAGAATGAGACGATGCAAAATGGTGTTTAGAAGGTGCTTAAGGTGACTTTAAAGAGAATGAGACGATGCAAAATGAGGTTTAGAAGGTGCTTAAAGTGACTTTAAAGAGAATGAGACGATGCAAAATGAGGTTTAGAAGGTGCTTAAGGTGACTTTAAAGAGAATGAGACGATGCAAAATGGTGTTTAGAAGGTGCTTAAGGTGACTTTAAAGAGAATGAGACGATGCAAAATGAGGTTTAGAAGGTGCTTAAAGTGACTTTAAAGAGAATGAGACGATGCAAAATGGTGTTTAGAAGGTGCTTAAGGTGACTTTAAAGAGAATGAGACGATGCAAAATGGTGTTTAGAAGGTGCTTAAAGTGACTTTAAAGAGAATGAGACGATGCAAAATGGTGTTTAGAAGGTGCTTAAGGTGACTTTAAAGAGAATGAGACGATGCAAAATGAGGTTTAGAAGGTGCTTAAAGTGACTTTAAAGAGAATGAGACGATGCAAAATGGTGTTTAGAAGGTGCTTAAAGTGACTTTAAAGAGAATGAGACGATGCAAAATGAGGTTTAGAAGGTGCTTAAAGTGACTTTAAAGAGAATGAGACGATGCAAAATGAGGTTTAGAAGGTGCTTAAAGTGACTTTAAAGAGAATGAGACGATGCAAAATGGTGTTTAGACGGTGCTTAAGGTGACTTTAAAGAGAATGAGACGATGCAAAATGAGGTTTAGAAGGTGCTTAAAGTGACTTTAAAGAGAATGAGACGATGCAAAATGAGGTTTAGAAGGTGCTTAAAGTGACTTTAAAGAGAATGAGACGATGCAAAATGGTGTTTAGAAGGTGCTTAAGGTGACTTTAAAGAGAATAAGACGATGCAAAATGGTGTTTAGAAGGTGCTTAAAGTGACTTTAAAGAGAATGAGACGATGCAAAATGGTGTTTAGAAGGTGCTTAAAGTGACTTTAAAGAGAATGAGACGATGCAAAATGGTGTTTAGAAGGTGCTTAAGGTGACTTTAAAGAGAATGAGACGATGCAAAATGAGGTTTAGAAGGTGCTTAAAGTGACTTTAAAGAGAATGAGACGATGCAAAATGAGGTTTAGAAGGTGCTTAAAGTGACTTTAAAGAGAATGAGACGATGCAAAATGAGGTTTAGAAGGTGCTTAAAGTGACTTTAAAGAGAATGAGACGATGCAAAATGGTGTTTTAGAAGGTGCTTAAGGTGACTTTAAAGAGAATGAGACGATGCAAAATGAGGTTTAGAAGGTGCTTAAAGTGACTTTAAAGAGAATGAGACGATGCAAAATGGTGTTTAGAAGGTGCTTAAAGTGACTTTAAAGAGAATGAGACGATGCAAAATGGTGTTTAGAAGGTGCTTAAGGTGACTTTAAAGAGAATGAGACGATGCAAAATGAGGTTTAGAAGGTGCTTAAAGTGACTTTAAAGAGAATGAGACGATGCAACAATGGTGTTTAGAAGGTGCTTAAAGTGACTTAAAGAGAATGAGACGATGCAAAATGAGGTTTCTTCTTCTTCTTGGCGTAAACGACCTCTTGGTCATGCCTGCCCGTTAAGGGCTTACGAGACTTGTTTCCCTGTTGTACGTACGTGGATAGTCAGTCCTCTCGTACAGGGGAGGGTCCGGTCTCGGTTGGGATTCGAACACCCACGCCGTCGAGGTGGTGAGCCTTGGCGCTCATGGGCCGATTTTCTAACCGTCGCTACCGCTCGGCTGTCGCGGACCCCCAAAATGAGGTTTAGAAGGTGCTTAAAGTGACTTTAAAGAGAATGAGACGATGCAAAATGAGGTTTAGAAGGTGCTTAAGTGACTTTAAAGAGAATGAGACGATGCAAAATGAGGTTTAGAAGGTGCTTAAAGTGACTTTAAAGAGAATGAGACGATGCAAAATGAGGTTTAGAAGGTGCTTAAAAGTGACTTTAAAGAGAATGAGACGATGCAAAATGAGGTTTAGAAGGTGCTTAAAGTGACTTTAAAGAGAATGAGACGATGCAAAATGGTGTTTAGAAGGTGCTTAAAGTGACTTTAAAGAGAATGAGACGATGCAAAATGGTGTTTAGAAGGTGCTTAAAGTGACTTTAAAGAGAATGAGACGATGCAAAATGGTGTTTAGAAGGTGCTTAAGGTGACTTTAAAGAGAATGAGACGATGCAAAATGGTGTTTAGAAGGTGCTTAAAGTGACTTTAAAGAGAATGAGACGATGCAAAATGGTGTTTAGAAGGTGCTTAAGGTGACTTTAAAGAGAATGAGACGATGCAAAATGAGGTTTAGAAGGTGCTTAAAGTGACTTTAAAGAGAATGAGACGATGCAAAATGGTGTTTAGAAGGTGCTTAAAGTGACTTTAAAGAGAATGAGACGATGCAAAATGGTGTTTAGAAGGTGCTTAAAGTGACTTTAAAGAGAATGAGACGATGCAAAATGGTGTTTAGAAGGTGCTTAAGGTGACTTTAAAGAGAATGAGACGATGCAAAATGAGGTTTAGAAGGTGCTTAAAGTCACTTTAAAGAGAATGAGACGATGCAAAATGGTGTTTAGAAGGTGCTTAAAGTGACTTTAAAGAGAATGAGACGATGCAAAATGAGGTTTAGAAGGTGCTTAAAGTGACTTTAAAGAGAATGAGACGATGCAAAATGGTGTTTAGAAGGTGCTTAAGGTGACTTTAAAGAGAATGAGACGATGCAAAATGAGGTTTAGAAGGTGCTTAAAGTGACTTTAAAGAGAATGAGACGATGCAAAATGGTGTTTAGAAGGTGCTTAAAGTGACTTTAAAGAGAATGAGACGATGCAAAATGAGGTTTAGAAGGTGCTTAAAGTGACTTTAAAGAGAATGAGACGATGCAAAATGGTGTTTAGAAGGTGCTTAAAGTGACTTTAAAGAGAATGAGACGATGCAAAATGAGGTTTAGAAGGTGCTTAAAGTGACTTTAAAGAGAATGAGACGATGCAAAATGAGGTTTAGAAGGTGCTTAAAGTGACTTTAAAGAGAATGAGACGATGCAAAATGGTGTTTAGAAGGTGCTTAAAGTGACTTTAAAGAGAATGAGACGATGCAAAATGGTGTTTAGAAGGTGCTTAAAGTGACTTTAAAGAGAATGAGACGATGCAAAATGAGGTTTAGAAGGTGCTTAAAGTGACTTTAAAGAGAATGAGACGATGCAAAATGGTGTTTAGAAGGTGCTTAAAGTGACTTTAAAGAGAATGAGACGATGCAAAATGGTGTTTAGAAGGTGCTTAAGGTGACTTTAAAGAGAATGAGACGATGCAAAATGAGGTTTAGAAGGTGCTTAAAGTGACTTTAAAGAGAATGAGACGATGCAAAATGGTGTTTAGAAGGTGCTTAAGGTGACTTTAAAGAGAATGAGACGATGCAAAATGAGGTTTAGAAGGTGCTTAAAGTGACTTTAAAGAGAATGAGACGATGCAAAATGAGGTTTAGAAGGTGCTTAAAGTGACTTTAAAGAGAATGAGACGATGCAAAATGGTGTTTAGAAGGTGCTTAAAGTGACTTTAAAGAGAATGAGACGATGCAAAATGGTGTTTAGAAGGTGCTTAAAGTGACTTTAAAGAGAATGAGACGATGCAAAATGGTGTTTAGAAGGTGCTTAAGGTGACTTTAAAGAGAATGAGACGATGCAAAATGAGGTTTAGAAGGTGCTTAAAGTGACTTTAAAGAGAATGAGACGATGCAAAATGGTGTTTAGAAGGTGCTTAAGGTGACTTTAAAGAGAATGAGACGATGCAAAATGAGGTTTAGAAGGTGCTTAAAGTGACTTTAAAGAGAATGAGACGATGCAAAATGAGGTTTAGAAGGTGCTTAAAGTGACTTTAAAGAGAATGAGGCGATGCAAAATGGTGTTTAGAAGGTGCTTAAGGTGACTTTAAAGAGAATGAGACGATGCAAAATGAGGTTTGGAAGGTGCTTAAAGTGACTTTAAAGAGAATGAGACGATGCAAAATGAGGTTTAGAAGGTGCTTAAAGTGACTTTAAAGAGAATGAGACGATGCAAAATGAGGTTTAGAAGGTGCTTAAAGTGACTTTAAAGAGAATGAGACGATGCAAAATGAGGTTTAGAAGGTGCTTAAAGTGACTTTAAAGAGAATGAGACGATGCAAAATGGTGTTTAGAAGGTGCTTAAGGTGACTTTAAAGAGAATGAGACGATGCAAAATGAGGTTTAGAAGGTGCTTAAAGTGACTTTAAAGAGAATGAGACGATGCAAAATGGTGTTTAGAAGGTGCTTAAGGTGACTTTAAAGAGAATGAGACGATGCAAAATGGTGTTTAGAAGGTGCTTAAGGTGACTTTAAAGAGAATGAGACGATGCAAAATGAGGTTTAGAAGGTGCTTAAAGTGACTTTAAAGAGAATGAGACGATGCAAAATGGTGTTTAGAAGGTGCTTAAAGTGACTTTAAAGAGAATGAGACGATGCAAAATGGTGTTTAGAAGGTGCTTAAAGTGACTTTAAAGAGAATGAGACGATGCAAAATGGTGTTTAGAAGGTGCTTAAGGTGACTTTAAAGAGAATGAGACGATGCAAAATGAGGTTTAGAAGGTGCTTAAAGTGACTTTAAAGAGAATGAGACGATGCAAAATGGTGTTTAGAAGGTGCTTAAAGTGACTTTAAAGAGAATGAGACGATGCAAAATGAGGTTTAGAAGGTGCTTAAAGTGACTTTAAAGAGAATGAGACGATGCAAAATGGTGTTTAGAAGGTGCTTAAGGTGACTTTAAAGAGAATGAGACGATGCAAAATGAGGTTTAGAAGGTGCTTAAAGTGACTTTAAAGAGAATGAGACGATGCAAAATGGTGTTTAGAAGGTGCTTAAAGTGACTTTAAAGAGAATGAGACGATGCAAAATGAGGTTTCTTCTTCTTCTTGGCGTAAACGACCTCTTGGTCATGCCTGCCCGTTAAGGGCTTACGAGACTTGTTTCCCTGTTGTACGTACGTGGATAGTCAGTCCTCTCGTACAGGGGAGGGTCCGGTCTCGGTTGGGATTCGAACACCCACGCCGTCGAGGTGGTGAGCCTTGGCGCTCATGGGCCGATTTTCTAACCGTCGCTACCGCTCGGCTGTCGCGGACCCCCAAAATGAGGTTTAGAAGGTGCTTAAAGTGACTTTAAAGAGAATGAGACGATGCAAAATGAGGTTTAGAAGGTGCTTAAAGTGACTTTAAAGAGAATGAGACGATGCAAAATGAGGTTTAGAAGGTGCTTAAAGTGACTTTAAAGAGAATGAGACGATGCAAAATGAGGTTTAGAAGGTGCTTAAAGTGACTTTAAAGAGAATGAGACGATGCAAAATGAGGTTTAGAAGGTGCTTAAAGTGACTTTAAAGAGAATGAGACGATGCAAAATGGTGTTTAGAAGGTGCTTAAAGTGACTTTAAAGAGAATGAGACGATGCAAAATGGTGTTTAGAAGGTGCTTAAAGTGACTTTAAAGAGAATGAGACGATGCAAAATGGTGTTTAGAAGGTGCTTAAGGTGACTTTAAAGAGAATGAGACGATGCAAAATGGTGTTTAGAAGGTGCTTAAAGTGACTTTAAAGAGAATGAGACGATGCAAAATGGTGTTTAGAAGGTGCTTAAGGTGACTTTAAAGAGAATGAGACGATGCAAAATGAGGTTTAGAAGGTGCTTAAAGTGACTTTAAAGAGAATGAGACGATGCAAAATGGTGTTTAGAAGGTGCTTAAAGTGACTTTAAAGAGAATGAGACGATGCAAAATGGTGTTTAGAAGGTGCTTAAAGTGACTTTAAAGAGAATGAGACGATGCAAAATGGTGTTTAGAAGGTGCTTAAGGTGACTTTAAAGAGAATGAGACGATGCAAAATGAGGTTTAGAAGGTGCTTAAAGTGACTTTAAAGAGAATGAAACGATGCAAAATGGTGTTTAGAAGGTGCTTAAAGTGACTTTAAAGAGAATGAGACGATGCAAAATGAGGTTTAGAAGGTGCTTAAAGTGACTTTAAAGAGAATGAGACGATGCAAAATGGTGTTTAGAAGGTGCTTAAGGTGACTTTAAAGAGAATGAGACGATGCAAAATGAGGTTTAGAAGGTGCTTAAAGTGACTTTAAAGAGAATGAGACGATGCAAAATGGTGTTTAGAAGGTGCTTAAAGTGACTTTAAAGAGAATGAGACGATGCAAAATGAGGTTTAGAAGGTGCTTAAAGTGACTTTAAAGAGAATGAGACGATGCAAAATGAGGTTTAGAAGGTGCTTAAAGTGACTTTAAAGAGAATGAGACGATGCAAAATGGTGTTTAGAAGGTGCTTAAAGTGACTTTAAAGAGAATGAGACGATGCAAAATGGTGTTTAGAAGGTGCTTAAAGTGACTTTAAAGAGAATGAGACGATGCAAAATGAGGTTTAGAAGGTGCTTAAAGTGACTTTAAAGAGAATGAGACGATGCAAAATGGTGTTTAGAAGGTGCTTAAAGTGACTTTAAAGAGAATGAGACGATGCAAAATGGTGTTTAGAAGGTGCTTAAGGTGACTTTAAAGAGAATGAGACGATGCAAAATGAGGTTTAGAAGGTGCTTAAAGTGACTTTAAAGAGAATGAGACGATGCAAAATGGTGTTTAGAAGGTGCTTAAGGTGACTTTAAAGAGACTGAGACGATGCAAAATGAGGTTTAGAAGGTGCTTAAAGTGACTTTAAAGAGAATGAGACGATGCAAAATGAGGTTTAGAAGGTGCTTAAAGTGACTTTAAAGAGAATGAGACGATGCAAAATGGTGTTTAGAAGGTGCTTAAAGTGACTTTAAAGAGAATGAGACGATGCAAAATGGTGTTTAGAAGGTGCTTAAAGTGACTTTAAAGAGAATGAGACGATGCAAAATGGTGTTTAGAAGGTGCTTAAGGTGACTTTAAAGAGAATGAGACGATGCAAAATGAGGTTTAGAAGGTGCTTAAAGTGACTTTAAAGAGAATGAGACGATGCAAAATGGTGTTTAGAAGGTGCTTAAGGTGACTTTAAAGAGAATGAGACGATGCAAAATGAGGTTTAGAAGGTGCTTAAAGTGACTTTAAAGAGAATGAGACGATGCAAAATGAGGTTTAGAAGGTGCTTAAAGTGACTTTAAAGAGAATGAGGCGATGCAAAATGGTGTTTAGAAGGTGCTTAAGGTGACTTTAAAGAGAATGAGACGATGCAAAATGAGGTTTGGAAGGTGCTTAAAGTGACTTTAAAGAGAATGAGACGATGCAAAATGAGGTTTAGAAGGTGCTTAAAGTGACTTTAAAGAGAATGAGACGATGCAAAATGAGGTTTAGAAGGTGCTTAAAGTGACTTTAAAGAGAATGAGACGATGCAAAATGAGGTTTAGAAGGTGCTTAAAGTGACTTTAAAGAGAATGAGACGATGCAAAATGGTGTTTAGAAGGTGCTTAAGGTGACTTTAAAGAGAATGAGACGATGCAAAATGGTGTTTAGAAGGTGCTTAAGGTGACTTTAAAGAGAATGAGACGATGCAAAATGAGGTTTAGAAGGTGCTTAAAGTGACTTTAAAGAGAATGAGACGATGCAAAATGGTGTTTAGAAGGTGCTTAAGGTGACTTTAAAGAGAATGAGACGATGCAAAATGTGGTTTAGAAGGTGCTTAAAGTGACTTTAAAGAGAATGAGACGATGCAAAATGAGGTTTAGAAGGTGCTTAAAGTGACTTTAAAGAGAATGAGACGATGCAAAATGGTGTTTAGAAGGTGCTTAAAGTGACTTTAAAGAGAATGAGACGATGCAAAATGGTGTTTAGAAGGTGCTTAAGGTGACTTTAAAGAGAATGAGACGATGCAAAATGGTGTTTAGAAGGTGCTTAAGGTGACTTTAAAGAGAATGAGACGATGCAAAATGAGGTTTAGAAGGTGCTTAAAGTGACTTTAAAGAGAATGAGACGATGCAAAATGGTGTTTAGAAGGTGCTTAAGGTGACTTTAAAGAGAATGAGACGATGCAAAATGTAGTTTAGAAGGTGCTTAAAGTGACTTTAAAGAGAATGAGACGATGCAAAATGAGGTTTAGAAGGTGCTTAAAGTGACTTTAAAGAGAATGAGACGATGCAAAATGGTGTTTAGAAGGTGCTTAAAGTGACTTTAAAGAGAATGAGATGATGCAAAATGAGGTTTAGAAGGTGCTTAAAGTGACTTTAAAGAGAATGAGACGATGCAAAATGAGGTTTAGAAGGTGCTTAAAGTGACTTTAAAGAGAATGAGGCGATGCAAAATGGTGTTTAGAAGGTGCTTAAGGTGACTTTAAAGAGAATGAGACGATGCAAAATGAGGTTTGGAAGGTGCTTAAAGTGACTTTAAAGAGAATGAGACGATGCAAAATGAGGTTTAGAAGGTGCTTAAAGTGACTTTAAAGAGAATGAGGCGATGCAAAATGGTGTTTAGAAGGTGCTTAAGGTGACTTTAAAGAGAATGAGACGATGCAAAATGAGGTTTAGAAGGTGCTTAAAGTGACTTTAAAGAGAATGAGACGATGCAAAATGGTGTTTAGAAGGTGCTTAAGGTGACTTTAAAGAGAATGAGACGATGCAAAATGGTGTTTAGAAGGTGCTTAAGGTGACTTTAAAGAGAATGAGACGATGCAAAATGAGGTTTAGAAGGTGCTTAAAGTGACTTTAAAGAGAATGAGACGATGCAAAATGGTGTTTAGAAGGTGCTTAAGGTGACTTTAAAGAGAATGAGACGATGCAAAATGTGGTTTAGAAGGTGCTTAAAGTGACTTTAAAGAGAATGAGACGATGCAAAATGAGGTTTAGAAGGTGCTTAAAGTGACTTTAAAGAGAATGAGACGATGCAAAATGGTGTTTAGAAGGTGCTTAAAGTGACTTTAAAGAGAATGAGATGATGCAAAATGGTGTTTAGAAGGTGCTTAAGGTGACTTTAAAGAGAATGAGACGATGCAAAATGAGGTTTAGAAGGTGCTTAAGGTGACTTTAAAGAGAATGAGACGATGCAAAATGAGGTTTAGAAGGTGCTTAAAGTGACTTTAAAGAGAATGAGACGATGCAAAATGGTGTTTAGAAGGTGCTTAAGGTGACTTTAAAGAGAATGAGACGATGCAAAATGAGGTTTAAAAGGTGCTTAAAGTGACTTTAAAGAGAATGAGACGATGCAAAATGGTGTTTAGAAGGTGCTTAAGGTGACTTTAAAGAGAATGAGACGATGCAAAATGAGGTTTAGAAGGTGCTTAAAGTGACTTTAAAGAGAATGAGACGATGCAAAATGGTGTTTAGAAGGTGCTTAAAGTGACTTTAAAGAGAATGAGACGATGCAAAATGGTGTTTAGAAGGTGCTTAAGGTGACTTTAAAGAGAATGAGACGATGCAAAATGAGGTTTAGAAGGTGCTTAAAGTGACTTTAAAGGGAATGAGACGATGCAAAATGGTGTTTAGAAGGTGCTTAAGGTGACTTTAAAGAGAATGAGACGATGCAAAATGAGGTTTAGAAGGTGCTTAAAGTGACTTTAAAGAGAATGAGACGATGCAAAATGAGGTTTAGAAGGTGCTTAAAGTGACTTTAAAGAGAATGAGACGATGCAAAATGGTGTTTAGAAGGTGCTTAAAGTGACTTTAAAGAGAATGAGACGATGCAAAATGGTGTTTAGAAGGTGCTTAAAGTGACTTTAAAGAGAATGAGACGATGCAAAATGGTGTTTAGAAGGTGCTTAAGGTGACTTTAAAGAGAATGAGACGATGCAAAATGGTGTTTAGAAGGTGCTTAAAGTGACTTTAAAGAGAATGAGACGATGCAAAATGGTGTTTAGAAGGTGCTTAAGGTGACTTTAAAGAGAATGAGACGACGCAAAATGAGGTTTAGAAGGTGCTTAAAGTGACTTTAAAGAGAATGAGACGATGCAAAATGAGGTTTAGAAGGTGCTTAAAGTGACTTTAAAGAGAATGAGACGATGTAAAATGGTGTTTAGAAGGTGCTTAAGGTGACTTTAAAGAGAATGAGACGATGCAAAATGAGGTTTAGAAGGTGCTTAAAGTGACTTTAAAGAGAATGAGACGATGCAAAATGAAGTTTAGAAGGTGCTTAAGGTGACTTTAAAGAGAATGAGACGATGCAAAATGGTGTTTAGAAGGTGCTTAAAGTGACTTTAAAGAGAATGAGACGATGCAAAATGAGGTTTAGAAGGTGCTTAAAGTGACTTTAAAGAGAATGAGACGATGCAAAATGAGGTTTAGAAGGTGCTTAAGGTGACTTTAAAGAGAATGAGACGATGCAAAATGAGGTTTAGAAGGTGCTTAAAGTGACTTTAAAGAGAATGAGACGATGCAAAATGGTGTTTAGAAGGTGCTTAAAGTGACTTTAAAGAGAATGAGACGATGCAAAATGAGGTTTAGAAGGTGCTTAAAGTGACTTTAAAGAGAATGAGACGATGCAAAATGAGGTTTAGAAGGTGCTTAAAGTGACTTTAAATAGAATGAGACGATGCAAAATGGTGTTTAGAAGGTGCTTAAGGTGACTTTAAAGAGAATGAGACGATGCAAAATGAGGTTTAGAAGGTGCTTAAAGTGACTTTAAAGAGAATGAGACGATGCAAAATGAGGTTTAGAAGGTGCTTAAAGTGACTTTAAAGAGAATGAGACGATGCAAAATGAGGTTTAGAAGGTGCTTAAAGTGACTTTAAAGAGAATGAGACGATGCAAAATGAGGTTTAGAAGGTGCTTAAAGTGACTTTAAAGAGAATGAGACGATGCAAAATGGTGTTTAGAAGGTGCTTAAAGTGACTTTAAAGAGAATGAGACGATGCAAAATGGTGTTTAGAAGGTGCTTAAAGTGACTTTAAAGAGAATAAGACGATGCAAAATGGTGTTTAGAAGGTGCTTAAAGTGACTTTAAAGAGAATGAGACGATGCAAAATGGTGTTTAGAAGGTGCTTAAAGTGACTTTAAAGAGAATGAGACGATGCAAAATGGTGTTTAGAAGGTGCTTAAGGTGACTTTAAAGAGAATGAGACGATGCAAAATGAGGTTTAGAAGGTGCTTAAAGTGACTTTAAAGAGAATGAGACGATGCAAAATGAGGTTTAGAAGGTGCTTAAGGTGACTTTAAAGAGAATGAGACGATGCAAAATGGTGTTTAGAAGGTGCTTAAGGTGACTTTAAAGAGAATGAGACGATGCAAAATGAGGTTTAGAAGGTGCTTAAAGTGACTTTAAAGAGAATGAGACGATGCAAAATGGTGTTTAGAAGGTGCTTAAGGTGACTTTAAAGAGAATGAGACGATGCAAAATGGTGTTTAGAAGGTGCTTAAAGTGACTTTAAAGAGAATGAGACGATGCAAAATGGTGTTTAGAAGGTGCTTAAGGTGACTTTAAAGAGAATGAGACGATGCAAAATGAGGTTTAGAAGGTGCTTAAAGTGACTTTAAAGAGAATGAGACGATGCAAAATGGTGTTTAGATGGTGCTTAAAGTGACTTTAAAGAGAATGAGACGATGCAAAATGAGGTTTAGAAGGTGCTTAAAGTGACTTTAAAGAGAATGAGACGATGCAAAATGAGGTTTAGAAGGTGCTTAAAGTGACTTTAAAGAGAATGAGACGATGCAAAATGGTGTTTAGACGGTGCTTAAGGTGACTTTAAAGAGAATGAGACGATGCAAAATGAGGTTTAGAAGGTGCTTAAAGTGACTTTAAAGAGAATGAGACGATGCAAAATGAGGTTTAGAAGGTGCTTAAAGTGACTTTAAAGAGAATGAGACGATGCAAAATGGTGTTTAGAAGGTGCTTAAGGTGACTTTAAAGAGAATAAGACGATGCAAAATGGTGTTTAGAAGGTGCTTAAAGTGACTTTAAAGAGAATGAGACGATGCAAAATGAGGTTTAGAAGGTGCTTAAAGTGACTTTAAAGAGAATGAGACGATGCAAAATGGTGTTTAGAAGGTGCTTAAGGTGACTTTAAAGAGAATGAGACGATGCAAAATGAGGTTTAGAAGGTGCTTAAAGTGACTTTAAAGAGAATGAGACGATGCAAAATGGTGTTTAGAAGGTGCTTAAAGTGACTTTAAAGAGAATGAGACGATGCAAAATGGTGTTTAGAAGGTGCTTAAGGTGACTTTAAAGAGAATGAGACGATGCAAAATGAGGTTTAGAAGGTGCTTAAAGTGACTTTAAAGAGAATGAGACGATGCAAAATGGTGTTTAGAAGGTGCTTAAAGTGACTTTAAAGAGAATGAGACGATGCAAAATGAGGTTTCTTCTTCTTCTTGGCGTAAACGACCTCTTGGTCATGCCTGCCCGTTAAGGGCTTACGAGACTTGTTTCCCTGTTGTACGTACGTGGATAGTCAGTCCTCTCGTACAGGGGAGGGTCCGGTCTCGGTTGGGATTCGAACACCCACGCCGTCGAGGTGGTGAGCCTTGGCGCTCATGGGCCGATTTTCTAACCGTCGCTACCGCTCGGCTGTCGCGGACCCCCAAAATGAGGTTTAGAAGGTGCTTAAAGTGACTTTAAAGAGAATGAGACGATGCAAAATGAGGTTTAGAAGGTGCTTAAAGTGACTTTAAAGAGAATGAGACGATGCAAAATGAGGTTTAGAAGGTGCTTAAAGTGACTTTAAAGAGAATGAGACGATGCAAAATGAGGTTTAGAAGGTGCTTAAAGTGACTTTAAAGAGAATGAGACGATGCAAAATGAGGTTTAGAAGGTGCTTAAAGTGACTTTAAAGAGAATGAGACGATGCAAAATGGTGTTTAGAAGGTGCTTAAGGTGACTTTAAAGAGAATGAGACGATGCAAAATGAGGTTTAGAAGGTGCTTAAAGTGACTTTAAAGAGAATGAGACGATGCAAAATGGTGTTTAGAAGGTGCTTAAGGTGACTTTAAAGAGAATGAGACGATGCAAAATGAGGTTTAGAAGGTGCTTAAAGTGACTTTAAAGAGAATGAGACGATGCAAAATGAGGTTTAGAAGGTGCTTAAAGTGACTTTAAAGAGAATGAGACGATGCAAAATGAGGTTTAGAAGGTGCTTAAGGTGACTTTAAAGAGAATGAGACGATGCAAAATGAGGTTTAGAAGGTGCTTAAAGTGACTTTAAAGAGAATGAGACGATGCAAAATGGTGTTTAGAAGGTGCTTAAGGTGACTTTAAAGAGAATGAGACGATGCAAAATGAGGTTTAGAAGGTGCTTAAAGTGACTTTAAAGAGAATGAGACGATGCAAAATGGTGTTTAGAAGGTGCTTAAGGTGACTTTAAAGAGAATGAGACGATGCAAAATGAGGTTTAGAAGGTGCTTAAAGTGACTTTAAATAGAATGAGACGATGCAAAATGAGGTTTAGAAGGTGCTTAAAGTCACTTTAAAGAGAATGAGACGATGCAAAATGGTGTTTAGAAGGTGCTTAAGGTGACTTTAAAGAGAATGAGACGATGCAAAATGAGGTTTAGAAGGTGCTTAAAGTGACTTTAAAGAGAATGAGACGATGCAAAATGAGGTTTAGAAGGTGCTTAAAGTGACTTTAAAGAGAATGAGACGATGCAAAATGGTGCTTAGAAGGTGCTTAAGGTGACTTTAAAGAGAATGAGACGATGCAAAATGAGGTTTAGAAGGTGCTTAAAATGACTTTAAAGAGAATGAGACGATGCAAAATGGTGTTTAGAAGGTGCTTAAGGTGACTTTAAAGAGAATGAGACGATGCAAAATGGTGTTTAGAAGGTGCTTAAAGTGACTTTAAAGAGAATGAGACGATGCAAAATGGTGTTTAGAAGGTGCTTAAGGTGACTTTAAAGAGAATGAGACGATGCAAAATGAGGTTTAGAAGGTGCTTAAAGTGACTTTAAAGAGAATGAGACAATGCAAAATGGTGTTTAGAAGGTGCTTAAAGTGACTTTAAAGAGAATGAGACGATGCAAAATGGTGTTTAGAAGGTGCTTAAAGTGACTTTAAAGAGAATGAGACGATGCAAAATGAGGTTTAGAAGGTGCTTAAAGTGACTTTAAGGAGAATGAGACTATGCAAAATGGTGTTTAGAAGGTGCTTAAGGTGACTTTAAAGAGAATGAGACGATGCAAAATGAGGTTTAGAAGGTGCTTAAAGTGACTTTAAAGAGAATGAGACGATGCAAAATGGTGTTTAGAAGGTGCTTAAGGTGACTTTAAAGAGAATGAGACGATGCAAAATGGTGTTTAGAAGGTGCTTAAAGTGACTTTAAAGAGAATGAGACGATGCAAAATGGTGTTTAGAAGGTGCTTAAAGTGACTTTAAAGAGAATGAGACGATGCAAAATGAGGTTTAGAAGGTGCTTAAAGTGACTTTAAAGAGAATGAGACGATGCAAAATGGTGTTTAGAAGGTGCTTAAGGTGACTTTAAAGAGAATGAGACGATGCAAAATGAGGTTTAGAAGGTGCTTAAAGTGACTATAAAGAGAATGAGACGATGCAAAATGGTGTTTAGAAGGTGCTTAAGGTGACTTTAAAGAGAATGAGACGATGCAAAATGAGGTTAAGAAGGTGCTTAAGGTGACTTTAAAGAGAATGAGACGATGCAAAATGGTGTTTAGAAGGTGCTTAAAGTGACTTTAAAGAGAATGAGACGATGCAAAATGGTGTTTAGAAGGTGCTTAAGGTGACTTTAAAGAGAATGAGACGATGCAAAATGAGGTTTAGAAGGTGCTTAAAGTGACTTTAAAGAGAATGAGACGATGCAAAATGGTCTTTAGAAGGTGCTTAAAGTGACTTTAAAGAGAATGAGACGATGCAAAATGGTGTTTAGAAGGTGCTTAAAGTGACTTTAAAGAGAATGAGACGATGCAAAATGGTGTTTAGAAGGTGCTTAAAGTGACTTTAAGGAGAATGAGACTATGCAAAATGGTGTTTAGAAGGTGCTTAAGGTGACTTTAAAGAGAATGAGACGATGCAAAATGAGGTTTAGAAGGTGCTTAAAGTGACTTTAAAGAGAATGAGACGATGCAAAATGGTGTTTAGAAGGTGCTTAAGGTGACTTTAAAGAGAATGAGACGATGCAAAATGAGGTTTAGAAGGTGCTTAAAGTGACTTTAAAGAGAATGAGACGATGCAAAATGAGGTTTAGAAGGTGCTTAAAGTGACTTTAAAGAGAATGAGACGATGCAAAATGAGGTTTAGAAGGTGCTTAAAGTGACTTTAAAGAGAATGAGACGATGCAAAATGAGGTTTAGAAGGTGCTTAAAGTGAC
Source organism: Anopheles ziemanni (assembly GCF_943734765.1). Classification (NCBI taxonomy): domain Eukaryota; kingdom Metazoa; phylum Arthropoda; class Insecta; order Diptera; family Culicidae; genus Anopheles; species Anopheles ziemanni. Next base: position 34,208 of record NW_026689891.1, on the reverse strand, counting down.
TTTAAAGAGAATGAGACGATGCAAAATGAGGTTTAGAAGGTGCTTAAAGTGACTTTAAAGAGAATGAGACGATGCAAAATGAGGTTTAGAAGGTGCTTAAAGTGACTTTAAACAGAATGAGACGATGCAAAATGGTGTTTAGAAGGTGCTTAAGGTGACTTCAAAGAGAATGAGACGATGCAAAATGGTGTTTAGAAGGTGCTTAAGGTGACTTTAAAGAGAATGAGACGATGCAAAATGGTGTTTAGAAGGTGCTTAAGGTGACTTTAAAGAGAATGAGACGATGCAAAATGGTGTTTAGAAGGTGCTTAAAGTGACTTTAAAGAGAATGAGACGATGCAAAATGGTGTTTAGAAGGTGCTTAAAGTGACTTTAAAGAGAATGAGACGATGCAAAATGAGGTTTAGAAGGTGCTTAAAGTGTTTTTAAAAGAGAATGAGACGATGCAAAATGGTGTTTAGAAGGTGCTTAAAGTGACTTTAAAGAGAATGAGACGATGCAAAATGGTGTTTAGAAGGTGCTTAAAGTGACTTTAAAGAGAATGAGACGATGCAAAATGAGGTTTAGAAGGTGCTTAAAGTGACTTTAAAGAGAATGAGACGATGCAAAATGAGGTTTAGAAGGTGCTTAAAGTGACTTTAAAGAGAATGAGACGATGCAAAATGGTGTTTAGAAGGTGCTTAAGGTGACTTTAAAGAGAATGAGACGATGCAAAATGAGGTTTAGAAGGTGCTTAAGGTGACTTTAAAGAGAATGAGACGATGCAAAATGGTGTTTAGAAGGTGCTTAAGGTGACTTTAAAGAGAATGAGACGATGCAAAATGAGGTTTAGAAGGTGCTTAAAGTGACTTTAAAGAGAATGAAACGATGCAAAATGAGGTTTAGAAGGTGCTTAAGGTGACTTTAAAGAGAATGAGACGATGCAAAATGAAGTTTAGAAGGTGCTTAAAGTGACTTTAAAGAGAATGAGACGATGCAAAATGAGGTTTAGAAGGTGCTTAAAGTGACTTTAAAGAGAATGAGACGATGCAAAATGGTGTTTAGAAGGTGCTTAAAGTGACTTTAAAGAGAATGAGACGATGCAAAATGAGGTTTAGAAGGTGCTTAAAGTGACTTTAAAGAGAATGAGACGATGCAAAATGGTGTTTAGAAGGTGCTTAAGGTGACTTTAAAGAGAATGAGACGATGCAAAATGAGGTTTAGAAGGTGCTTAAAGTGACTTTAAAGAGAATGAGACGATGCAAAATGAGGTTTAGAAGGTGCTTAAAGTGACTTTAAAGAGAATGAGACGATGCAAAATGAGGTTTAGAAGGTGCTTAAAGTGACTTTAAAGAGAATGAGACGATGCAAAATGGTGTTTAGAAGGTGCTTAAAGTGACTTTAAAGAGAATGAGACGATGCAAAATGGTGTTTAGAAGGTGCTTAAGGTGACTTTAAAGAGAATGAGACGATGCAAAATGAGGTTTAGAAGGTGCATAAAGTGACTTTAAAGAGAATGAGACGATGCAAAATGAGGTTTAGAAGGTGCTTAAAGTGACTTTAAAGAGAATGAGACGATGCAAAATGGTGTTTAGAAGGTGCTTAAGGTGACTTTAAAGAGAATGAGACGATGCAAAATGAGGTTTAGAAGGTGCTTAAAGTGACTTTAAAGAGAATGAGACGATGCAAAATGAGGTTTAGAAGGTGCTTAAAGTGACTTTAAAGAGAATGAGACGATGCAAAATGGTGTTTAGGAGGTGCTTAAAGTGACTTTAAAGAGAATGAGACGATGCAAAATGAGGTTTAGAAGGTGCTTAAAGTGACTTTAAAGAGAATGAGACGATGCAAAATGAGGTTTAGAAGGTGCTTAAAGTGACTTTAAAGAGAATGAGACGATGCAAAATGGTGTTTAGAAGGTGCTTAAGGTGACTTTAAAGAGAATGAGACGATGCAAAATGAGGTTTAGAAGGTGCTTAAAGTGACTTTAAAGAGAATGAGACGATGCAAAATGGTGTTTAGAAGGTGCTTAAGGTGACTTTAAAGAGAATGAGACGATGCAAAATGGTGTTTAGAAGGTGCTTAAGGTGACTTTAAAGAGAATGAGACGATGCAAAATGAGGTTTAGAAGGTGCTTAAAGTGACTTTAAAGAGAATGAGACGATGCAAAATGGTGTTTAGAAGGTGCTTAAAGTGACTTTAAAGAGAATGAGACGATGCAAAATGGTGTTTAGAAGGTGCTTAAGGTGACTTTAAAGAGAATGAGACGATGCAAAATGGTGTTTAGAAGGTGCTTAAGGTGACTTTAAAGAGAATGAGACGATGCAAAATGAGGTTTAGAAGGTGCTTAAGGTGACTTTAAAGAGAATGAGACGATGCAAAATGAGGTTTAGAAGAGTTAGCACACCACGATGTGATAACAAAGAAAGTTAATTAAAATCCAAGCCGCGACCCTTGATTATATTTTTTGAGCATAATTAAACGATCACGCAATCGCCAATGAAGTAAACAAAACCGATGAAGTAAACAAAACCATTAAACGCAACTAATGACAAACACGCGCACCCCAAATTTGGAGCTAATCGCTTATGACGTACATGCAGCAGCAGCGTGCCCCGATTATGACGCCATGCAGTCACCACGTGCACCGAATACATGATCACCTCATGCGCATAACTGATAGCAGCAATTAACAGTATAAAAGGTCTTCGCAGCAACGAATCAAATCAGTTGCAGTTCAACCCCGACACCAGCCGTCATCGCAGACTACCAGCATCGACGAAGACACCGATCAGTCGCACGGTCCCGATCTTCACGAGAAGAACAGTGATTGATTAGAAGTGTAAGAACTGTATACTCAATTGTGTATTAAATAAAGGAAAAGAACAAAAAACAAGTTTCTTGTTTTTTTTACACTTTCCCGAGCGGATACACTTAACTGGCGCCCGAATAGGGACCCTAGTGACAAAAGTAGTGTGGTGAAAAGTGCGTGAAAGTATAGTATAGTGAAGTGCGTCTGAAGCAGTCTTCCAGCTATACATCACAACGCCAGCGTTCCCGATCGCCAAAGGCAGCCGTACGACCAGGTGCCCCAGTAAGGACGGAAGATCAGCATCAACCAGCTATCAACAGCATCAATCAGCTATCAACCGCCCCAAAAAGGAAACACATCATCGTACCGAGACCGGAACCAGCACAAGCTTCCCTGTCAATCCAAAGTCCACTGTAAGAGGATTGGACTATAAACATGAAAATTACTTCGATCCTGTAAGTAAAAATTTAAATATTGCTTGAAAGAATAAAAGTGACAGTAACAAAGTGAAAAATAAGAAAACAAGTGGCAAACTGGACGAATTAATAGAAAAGCTAAATAACTTCCCAGTCAACAAAAGAATCAAGAGCATAGATAACAAACCCCATATAGGGATGGAGCAAATTGAGCAAATGGTTGTTCGTATGAACGAACTAGAACTTGAGCTCGTAGCCTTAAAAACAGCGAAAGAAGAAGAAGAAGAAGAATATCATGATCCACCATTGTATACCGAAGCAAGTGACGGTACACCTATCCCAATCTCATGGTTAGATGTTCCCTCAGGAGTCAGAGACATCCGAGATTTTTCAGGAGATCCCAGCGAATTAGACAGTTGGATCCAAGATGTAGAAGGATACTTAGAAGCACTATATGCAGGACCGCAGCATTCTTTAGAAAGACAAAATTTATACTACATGGTCTGCAAATGTATAAGAAGAAGAATAAGAGGAGAGGCGAACGATGCGCTCATTGCAACAAATGTTTCTTTAAACTGGAAACATATTAAGAAAACACTGATAACATATTATGGTGAGAAAAGAGATTTACAAACTCTCGACTATCAACTCATGACAGTGTCCCAGAAAGGGAGAAGCCTAGAATTGTATTATGATGACATAAATCGTCTCGCAACACTGATAGCGAACCATATAAAAACAGATGACCGTTATCGTCATCCAACCGCAAAAAAAGCACTCTTGGAAACTTATGGCAAAAAAGCCGTAGACGCTTTCATCCGAGGACTAGACGGAGATGTCTACAAATTCTTGAGAAATTACAATCCAAGAACAATTGCCGATGCATACAATTACTGCATATCATTCCAAAACCTGGAATGCAGAAAAATGATGAATAGACCAAAATTCATCCAACACCATGCAACACCAAGAAATCAAATTCCAATGGTCACACCACCAAGACCCCCCTTACCTCCACGAATGCCGATACAACCAAGAATGAATGCATACCCACGAATGCAGACATATCGACCGCAATATCAACCCAACCCCTTCCAACAGAGAAGACCATTTAATAATTTCCAACAACGCAACCCCTTTGGACCAAGACCAATAGTGCAACCACCACCAGAACCAATGGATGTAGATCAATCCATACATTCAAGGCAAATAAATTACCAAAACAGGCCTCGTACCTCACTCAACCATAATCCAAGGAAACGTCAACGTACATTCAACATTCAAACGCCGCAAAACAACGAAGAAACTGAGTACTTCAAGAACGTCGAAAAACAACAAATGAAATCAGAAAAAATTACGGAGCTTAATTTTTTAGAGTAGACTCTACGCTACCATATTTTCTATATTACGGAAAATTGGAGCAACCTCTAAAAATACTTATCGATACAGGATCAAATAAAAATTATATACATCCGAAATATGCAACTGTCACCACTTATGTCAAAAAGCCCTTCACTGTCGCGTCAGTAGGAGGAGAAATACGGATCGAAAAATATTCGCAAGGTCAATTATTCAAGCCATACTCTGATATAACAGTAAAATTTTATCACCTTGAGAACCTTAAAACCTTCGATGCAATCATCGGTCACGACACATTACGTGATTTACACGCTGTCATAGACACAGCAGATGCAAACTTAATAATAAATCGAAGATATAAAATACCTCTCTTACAATATAAATTGCAAGAAGTGAATCAAATCAGCATCAGAGATACTCATCTTAAAGAGCATGAGAAAAAAGAATTAAATAAACTATTGAAAAAATTTCAAGATCTTTTTCAACCGCCAGATAAAAGGTTACCATATACCACAAAGGTAAAAGCTGAAATACGTACAACTGATGAATCCCCAGTATATAGCAAAACGTATCCATATCCTCAATCACTCAAAAAGGAAGTGAACTCGCAAATACAGAAACTATTAGACGATGGAATCATAAGACCATCGCGATCACCATACAATTCTCCTGTATGGATCGTACCAAAAAAATTGGATGCCTCCAATGAGAAAAAATTCCGACTAGTCATAGACTATAGGAAAATAAACTCAAAAACAATCAGCGATAAATATCCAATACCAGATACAGCCGCAGTACTAGCAAACCTAGGCTCGAACAAATTTTTTTCTACTTTAGATTTGGCCTCTGGATTTCACCAGATACCAATGTCAGAAAAAGATATTGAAAAAACAGCATTCTCAGTGAATAATGGAAAATATGAATTTTTAAGAATGCCTTTTGGTTTAAAAAATGCACCCTCAATTTTTCAAAGAGTTATGGATGATACTCTGAGAGAACATATTGGAAAAAGATGCCATGTATACATAGATGACATCATAGTTTTTGGCAAAGATCTCAAAGAACATGTAGAGAACTTGGAAGCTGTAATGAAAACACTCCGTGAAGCCAATTTCAAAATCCAACCTGACAAATCAGAATTTCTAAAAACTGAAGTCGAATTTTTAGGGTTTATCATTTCAAAAGATGGACTAAAACCAAATATGAAAAAAGTAGAATGCATTCAAAAATATCCTGAACCAACTAACCTAAAAGACCTACGAGCATTTTTAGGACTCTCAGGTTACTACAGGCGTTTCGTAAAGAATTACGCTCAACTCGCGAAACCCCTTACGAAACTTTTAAGAGGAGAGGATGGCCATCGCCAAATTTCAAAATTCCAGTCGAAAAATTTCAAAATAACATTCGACGATGAAGCAAAAAAAAGCATTTAATTGTCTCAAAGAAATACTATGTTCAAAAGATGTATTAGCATTCCCAGATTTTGAAAAAACATTCATATTAACTACAGATGCCTCAGACAAAGCAATTGGAGCTGTACTCTCACAACAATTCAATGATGGAGAACACCCAATAACATTTATTTCCAGAACACTTTCCAAAACAGAAGAAAACTACGCTACCAACGAAAAAGAAATGCTAGCAGTAGTTTGGGCTCTACGAACATTACGAAATTTCATATACGGAGCAAAACTAAAAATCTTTACAGATCACCTACCTCTAACCTTTACACTCTCTCCAAAAAATAACAATGCTAAACTAAAAAGATGGAAAGCATTCCTAGAAGAACACGATTATGAACTCACGTATAAACCAGGAAAAGCAAATGTTGTCGCAGATGCATTATCGCGAATTCAAATTAACTCTTTAACCCCAACACAACATTCCGCAGATGATGATGACAGCAACTTTATTCTATCAACAGAATCACCAATTAACGTATTTCGTAACCAACTAATATTCCTTCACAACACCAGTTCCTCATACGAATACTCAAACCCCTTTCCGTCATACAATCGTCATATATTCAAAGAAACCGAATTTACCATTGAATTTCTCAAAGATAAACTAATTCAATTTGTACATCCTTCTAGAAGAAACGGAATACTTTGTGATGAACCAACAATGGCAAAAATACAAGAAGTTTACAGAACGCTCTTCAATCCCTCAACTATTAATTTTCGATATACTCAAAATAAAGTTCAAGATTTGATAACCGAGGAAGAACAATTAGAAAAAATCAAAGAGATACATAACTTTGCACATCGAAATGCAAGAGAAAACGCGAGTCAATTTATAAAAAATTATTACTTCCCTGGAATGACTAAAGTAATTCAAAAATTCGTAAGAACATGCGAAATTTGCAAATCAGAAAAATATGAGAGAAAACCGCAAGCATTTATACAAGCAAAAACACCTATCCCAAAATACCCAGGAGAAATCGTTCATATAGATATATTCGCTTACAATGCCAACAATTTATATTTGACATCTATTGACAAATTCTCAAAATATTTAAAGATCAAAAAGATTAAATCAAAATCAATCGCGGATATAAAAGAAAAAATACTTCAACTATTATACGATTGGGACTTACCAGCAGAAATTGTAATGGACAATGAAAGTACATTCGTATCAAATGTTATAGAGCAAGCAATTAAGAACCTTGGTGTAAAAATCTTTAAAACTCCTGTAAACAGATCAGAAACAAATGGACAGATAGAAAGATGCCACTCAACTATAAGAGAAATCGCAAGATGCATAAAATCGCTCAACCCAGATATGAGCCTCGATACACTAATTCAGCAGGCAGTGTACAAATATAATAACACGATACATTCGTTTACGAAGGAAACTCCAAAAAATATTTATGTAGGAGAAAATCCACAGGAATTATCATTCAGAGATAGAAAAACATTAAAAGAGAAGAATAACGAGAGAATAAACAAAATATTTGAAGAGAAAGATAAGAAAACAAATGAAACAAAATACGGAGAATACATGCCAGGAGCATTAGCATATGAGAAAAATAAGACAAATAATAAAAGAGAAAGCAGGTACCACATGATAAAGATAAAAGAGGATCACCCCACGTATATAATCGACTCGAATAACAGAAAAATCCATAAGGTGAATTTACGAAAAAACTAAAATACGAATTTCTCGTTTCAGAATCGTTTGCATATGCCTATATGCAATAGAAGGCAACATGAGCATATACGATCTAGCAAAAAACCCTTTGGCTATAATACCCTTAGGAAAAGCAAGAATAAGATCAGGATATATTAGAGCAATCTTCCCTTTTAAAACTCAGAAGATGAGACAGACAATAATTAAAGGATACAAGAACATAGGAAAAAATATAACTGAAGGACCACTGTATAAAATTATCCAAATTAAACTCCAAAAATTGCATGAAACAATAGGAAAGATTAGACCATCAAAAACCAAATCTCGACCGAAGAGATGGGACGCTATCGGAACAGCATGGAAATGGATAGCAGGAACACCGGATGCAGAAGACCTAAAGATTATCAACTCCACAACGAATAATCTGATTCAACAAAACAACAAGCAACTTATGATCAACAATGGTATTGATAAACGACTACGCGAAGTCACCAGAATCACAAACAACGTGCTAGATATGAAAGCAGAAATGACAAAGAAAAGGTCAGTGGAACTACAACAACTTATCATATTGTCAAACCTTGACTCACTGCAAGATCATCTCGAAACAATCGAAGAAGCAATCTTACTAGCTAAACATGGAATACCAAACAGCAAGATATTGTCCTTGATCGACCTAAAACACATGATGCACTTTCTCAAAAAGCAAAACGTCACGATACAATCACCAGAAGAGATGTTAGCAAAATCAACAGCCCAAGTAACAATGAACTCAACACACATGTTATACATGTTGAAATACCCTCATGAAGGCAAAGCAGACTTCGAATACAACTATATCGATTCAATAATACTAGCAGGAAAACGAATCTTACTTCAACATAATTATATGATTCGTAACCAAAGCAAAATACTCGAAATAACATCACCATGTAAAGAAGAGGACGACAACACTTTCACCTGTGAAACCACTAATCTTCAGCCACCATCAGAATGTATTCAAAAACTAGTTCAAGGAAACCATTCGAACTGTATCTACGAAAAAGTCTATTCAAACGGCTTAATCAAGAGAATCAACGAAGCCAATATTCTCATCAACGACGCTACCGTGAGAATCTCGTCAAATTGCAGTAACGCAACACAAGTCCTACAAGGATCGTTCATCATTCAGTTTGAAAATTGCAACCTGTTCATAAACGGAGAAGAATTCCCGTTCTTAGAAACAACAATCCCAACGAAGCCATATCATCCTACACTTGGCCTCATAGCAGCTGAAGTTGACATCATCGACACACCACCCGCCGAATACTTGAAGAATCTTACATTAGAGCACAGAGATAAGATAAGTGCAATGATCTTAAAAAACGAATCACTCACTTGGAAAATGCACATATTTGGATCCCTCAGCGGAATCGCTATTTGCCTCAGCTTAATGTTTATTTACTCTTGCTACAGAAGTCTAAACAACACATCAAAGGTCAAATTAGAAGTCAGCCCATCGATAGAACTCTTGGAAAGACCAGAAGCGTCAACAACAAAAAAGATGGAAGTCAAATCGGTACAGACATCAGAAATACTATCAGCAAAGAAGTACGAAAGAAAACCAGCAACCTATCATCACCCCAAGCTTTGAGGGCAAAGCAACTAAGAGGAGAGGAGTTAGCACACCACGATGTGATAACAAAGAAAGTTAATTAAAATCCAAGCCGCGACCCTTGATTATATTTTTTGAGCATAATTAAACGATCACGCAATCGCCAATGAAGTAAACAAAACCGATGAAGTAAACAAAACCATTAAACGCAACTAATGACAAACACGCGCACCCCAAATTTGGAGCTAATCGCTTATGACGTACATGCAGCAGCAGCGTGCCCCGATTATGACGCCATGCAGTCACCACGTGCACCGAATACATGATCACCTCATGCGCATAACTGATAGCAGCAATTAACAGTATAAAAGGTCTTCGCAGCAACGAATCAAATCAGTTGCAGTTCAACCCCGACACCAGCCGTCATCGCAGACTACCAGCATCGACGAAGACACCGATCAGTCGCACGGTCCCGATCTTCACGAGAAGAACAGTGATTGATTAGAAGTGTAAGAACTGTATACTCAATTGTGTATTAAATAAAGGAAAAGAACAAAAAACAAGTTTCTTGTTTTTTTTACACTTTCCCGAGCGGATACACTTAACTGAAGGTGCTTAAAGTGACTTTAAAGAGAATGAGACGATGCAAAATGAGGTTTAGAAGGTGCTTAAAGTGACTTTAAAGAGAATGAGACGATGCAAAATGGTGTTTAGAAGGTGCTTAAGGTGACTTTAAAGAGAATGAGACGATGCAAAATGAGGTTTAGAAGGTGCTTAAGGTGACTTTAAAGAGAATGAGACGATGCAAAATGGTGTTTAGAAGGTGCTTAAGGTGACTTTAAAGAGAATGAGACGATGCAAAATGAGGTTTAGAAGGTGCTTAAAGTGACTTTAAAGAGAATGAGACGATGCAAAATGGTGTTTAGAAGGTGCTTAAGGTGACTTTAAAGAGAATGAGACGATGCAAAATGAGGTTTAGAAGGTGCTTAAAGTGACTTTAAAGAGAATGAGACGATGCAAAATGAGGTTTAGAAGGTGCTTAAAGTGACTTTAAAGAGAATGAGACGATGCAAAATGAGGTTTAGAAGGTGCTTAAAGTGACTTTAAAGAGAATGAGACGATGCAAAATGGTGTTTAGAAGGTGCTTAAGGTGACTTTAAAGAGAATGAGACGATGCAAAATGAGGTTTAGAAGGTGCGTAAAGTGACTTTAAAGAGAATGAGACGATGCAAAATGAGGTTTAGAAGGTGCTTAAAGTGACTTTAAAGAGAATGAGACGATGCAAAATGGTGTTTAGAAGGTGCTTAAGGTGACTTTAAAGAGAATGAGACGATGCAAAATGAGGTTTAGAAGGTGCTTAAAGTGACTTTAAAGAGAATGAGACGATGCAAAATGAGGTTTAGAAGGTGCTTAAAGTGACTTTAAAGAGAATGAGACGATGCAAAATGGTGTTTAGAAGGTGCTTAAAGTGACTTTAAAGAGAATGAGACGATGCAAAATGAGGTTTAGAAGGTGCTTAAAGTGACTTTAAAGAGAATGAGACGATGCAAAATGAGGTTTAGAAGGTGCTTAAAGTGACTTTAAAGAGAATGAGACGATGCAAAATGGTGTTTAGAAGGTGCTTAAGGTGACTTTAAAGAGAATGAGACGATGCAAAATGAGGTTTAGAAGGTGCTTAAAGTGACTTTAAAGAGAATGAGACGCTGCAAAATGGTGTTTAGAAGGTGCTTAAGGTGACTTTAAAGAGAATGAGACGATGCAAAATGGTGTTTAGAAGGTGCTTAAGGTGACTTTAAAGAGAATGAGACGATGCAAAATGAGGTTTAGAAGGTGCTTAAAGTGACTTTAAAGAGAATGAGACGATGCAAAATGAGGTTTAGAAGGTGCTTAAAGTGACTTTAAAGAGAATGAGACGATGCAAAATGGTGTTTAGAAGGTGCTTAAGGTGACTTTAAAGAGAATGAGACGATGCAAAATGAGGTTTAGAAGGTGCTTAAAGTGACTTTAAAGAGAATGAGACGATGCAAAATGGTGTTTAGAAGGTGCTTAAAGTGACTTTAAAGAGAATGAGACGATGCAAAATGGTGTTTAGAAGGTGCTTAAGGTGACTTTAAAGAGAATGAGACGATGCAAAATGAGGTTTAGAAGGTGCTTAAGGTGACTTTAAAGAGAATGAGACGATGCAAAATGGTGTTTAGAAGGTGCTTAAAGTGACTTTAAAGAGAATGAGACGATGCAAAATGGTGTTTAGAAGGTGCTTAAGGTGACTTTAAAGAGAATGAGACGATGCAAAATGGTGTTTAGAAGGTGCTTAAAGTGACTTTAAAGAGAATGAGACGATGAAAAATGAGGTTTAGAAGGTGCTTAAAGTGACTTTAAAGAGAATGAGACGATGCAAAATGAGGTTTAGAAGGTGCTTAAAGTGACTTTAAAGAGAATGAGACGATGCAAAATGGTGTTTAGAAGGTGCTTAAGGTGACTTTAAAGAGAATGAGACGATGCAAAATGAGGTTTAGAAGGTGCTTAAAGTGACTTTAAAGAGAATGAGACGATGCAAAATGGTGTTTAGAAGGTGCTTAAAGTGACTTTAAAGAGAATGAGACGATGCAAAATGGTGTTTAGAAGGTGCTTAAGGTGACTTTAAAGAGAATGAGACGATGCAAAATGAGGTTTAGAAGGTGCTTAAAGTGACTTTAAAGAGAATGAGACGATGCAAAATGGTGTTTAGAAGGTGCTTAAAGTGACTTTAAAGAGAATGAGACGATGCAAAATGGTGTTTAGAAGGTGCTTAAGGTGACTTTAAAGAGAATGAGACGATGCAAAATGAGGTTTAGAAGGTGCTTAAAGTGACTTTAAAGAGAATGAGACGATGCAAAATGAGGTTTAGAAGGTGCTTAAAGTGACTTTAAAGAGAATGAGACGATGCAAAATGAGGTTTAGAAGGTGCTTAAAGTGACTTTAAAGAGAATGAGACGATGCAAAATGAGGTTTAGAAGGTGCTTAAAGTGACTTTAAAGAGAATGAGACGATGCAAAATGGTGTTTAGAAGGTGCTTAAAGTGACTTTAAAGAGAATGAGACGATGCAAAATGGTGTTTAGAAGGTGCTTAAAGTGACTTTAAAGAGAATGAGACGATGCAAAAGGGTGTTTAGAAGGTGCTTAAGGTGACTTTAAAGAGAATGAGACGATGCAAAATGGTGTTTAGAAGGTGCTTAAAGTGACTTTAAAGAGAATGAGACGATGCAAAATGGTGTTTAGAAGGTGCTTAAAGTGACTTTAAAGAGAATGAGACGATGCAAAATGAGGTTTAGAAGGTGCTTAAGGTGACTTTAAAGAGAATGAGACGATGCAAAATGAGGTTTAGAAGGTGCTTAAAGTGACTTTAAAGAGAATGAGACGATGCAAAATGGTGCTTAGAAGGTGCTTAAGGTGACTTTAAAGAGAATGAGACGATGCAAAATGAGGTTTAGAAGGTGCTTAAAGTGACTTTAAAGAGAATGAGACGATGCAAAATGGTGTTTAGAAGGTGCTTAAAGTGACTTTAAAGAGAATGAGACGATGCAAAATGATGTTTAGAAGGTGCTTAAGGTGACTTTAAAGAGAATGAGACGATGCAAAATGGTGTTTAGAAGGTGCTTAAAGTGACTTTAAAGAGAATGAGACGATGCAAAATGGTGTTTAGAAGGTGCTTAAAGTGACTTTAAAGAGAATGAGACGATGCAAAATGAGGTTTAGAAGGTGCTTAAAGTGACTTTAAAGAGAATGAGATGATGCAAAATGAGGTTTAGAAGGTGCTTAAAGTGACTTTAAAGAGAATGAGACGATGCAAAATGGTGTTTAGAAGGTGCTTAAGGTGACTTTAAAGAGAATGAGACGATGCAAAATGAGGTTTAGAAGGTGCTTAAAGTGACTTTAAAGAGAATGAGACGATGCAAAATGGTGTTTGGAAGGTGCTTAAAGTGACTTTAAAGAGAATGAGACGATGCAAAATGAGGTTTAGAAGGTGCTTAAAGTGACTTTAAAGAGAATGAGACGATGCAAAATGGTGTTTAGAAGGTGCTTAAGGTGACTTTAAAGAGAATGAGACGATGCAAAATGAGGTTTAGAAGGTGCTTAAAGTGACTTTAAAGAGAATGAGACGATGCAAAATGGTGTTTAGAAGGTGCTTAAAGTGACTTTAAAGAGAATGAGACGATGCAAAATGGTGTTTAGAAGGTGCTTAAGGTGACTTTAAAGAGAATGAGACGATGCAAAATGAGGTTTAGAAGGTGCTTAAAGTGACTTTAAAGAGAATGAGACGATGCAAAATGAGGTTTAGAAGGTGCTTAAAGTGACTTTAAAGAGAATGAGACGATGCAAAATGAGGTTTAGAAGGTGCTTAAAGTGACTTTAAAGAGAATGAGACGATGCAAAATGAGGTTTAGAAGGTGCTTAAGGTGACTTTAAAGAGAATGAGACGATGCAAAATGGTGTTTAGAAGGGGCTTAAGGTGACTTTAAAGAGAATGAGACGATGCAAAATGGTGTTTAGAAGGTGCTTAAGGTGACTTTAAAGAGAATGAGACGATGCAAAATGAGGTTTAGAAGGTGCTTAAAGTGACTTTAAAGAGAATGAGACGATGCAAAATGGTGTTTAGAAGGTGCTTAAAGTGACTTTAAAGAGAATGAGACGATGCAAAATGGTGTTTAGAAGGTGCTTAAAGTGACTTTAAAGAGAATGAGACGATGCAAAATGAGGTTTAGAAGGTGCTTAAAGTGACTTTAAAGAGAATGAGACGATGCAAAATGAGGTTTAGAAGGTGCTTAAAGTGACTTTAAAGAGAATGAGACGATGCAAAATGGTGTTTAGAAGGTGCTTAAGGTGACTTTAAAGAGAATGAGACGATGCAAAATGAGGTTTAGAAGGTGCTTAAAGTGACTTTAAAGAGAATGAGACGATGCAAAATGAGGTTTGGAAGGTGATTAAAGTGACTTTAAAGAGAATGAGACGATGCAAAATGAGGTTTAGAAGGTGCTTAAAGTGACTTTAAAGAGAATGAGACGATGCAAAATGGTGTTTAGAAGGTGCTTAAGGTGACTTTAAAGAGAATGAGACGATGCAAAATGGTGTTTAGAAGGTGCTTAAAGTGACTTTAAAGAGAATGAGACGATGCAAAATGGTGTTTAGAAGGAGCTTAAAGTGACTTTAAAGAGAATGAGACGATGCAAAATGAGGTTTAGAAGGTGCTTAAAGTGACTTTAAAGAGAATGAGACGATGCAAAATGAGGTTTAGAAGGTGCTTAAAGTGACTTTAAAGAGAATGAGACGATGCAAAATGGTGTTTAGAAGGTGCTTAAAGTGACTTTAAAGAGAATGAGACGATGCAAAATGAGGTTTAGAAGGTGCTTAAAGTGACTTTAAAGAGAATGAGACTGTAGCGCCTTTATGTAGGCACTAAGCAAATGTTTAGTTTATAGTTATAGGAATTAAAGTTATAGGAATTATAGTACTAGTAACTAGTGTTAGTGATAGGAATTTATAGTTATAGGAATTATAGTTAGATACTAGTGTTAGTGATAGGAATAGATATAAAAGGACAGGGGCAAAGAGGCAAAAAGGATCATTCGCGAGTCAACCAAAACTGAAGCAAAAGCGCGTTACGAAAGATCCAAGAAGTTACTAATAAATAACTACTTAAACTAAAGCCACTAAAGTTTAGTTCGAACGTCACGATACGAAGACGTCAGTATATAAAGAAAAATAAAGATTTGGAAGAACACCACATGGCGACCGTGACAGAGTGAAGAATCCTGTGCCACGAGAAATTTAGCCACGTGCTTATTAGTGGCTTTGTGCTGCGTGCGGTGTGTGCCCAACGATGACCTTACGATAACCTAATGCAGTGGCAGATAAAAGACATCCGTGTATGGGAGTAACGCAAGATTGTAGTGCGTTTCAGATAAAAAATATCCGTGTACAAAAGTAACGCAAAGCGGCAACGAACGAAAAATTTAGCCACGTAACCTTACGATAACCTAATGCAGTGGCAGATAAAAGACATCCGTCTATGGGAGTAACCCAAGATTGTAGTGCGTGGCAGATCAAAGATATCCGTGTATAAAAGTAACGCAAAGCGGCAACGAACGATAAATTTTGCCACGTGCCGATTACTGGTTTTATACTGCGTGCGGTGTGTGTGTCCTATGGTGACCCTACGATGACCCTACGATGACCCTACGATGAAGCAATGCATTGCGTGGCAGAAAAAGGATATCTGTGTGTGAGAGTAAAGTGGCAACCAACGAGAGCAACGAACGAACATAGTCAGGAGACGACGGAGAACTACTACCAGCAGAGACAACGAAGCTTGACAAAGTGAATCGCCCATGGGAAAAATGCAGGAGAAAAGGTAGAGAATATAAAATTGTAACTTGTTCAACTGGGGTTTCCGCATTACTTCATCGATGGTTGTAATATAAAAAAAAAAAAAAAAAAAAAAAAAAAAAATTATACATGCATATATATATATAAAAAAAAAAAAAAAAAATTATTATAATAATATTTCTTCCAAAAATAGTTTTACTAACAATCTTACAATTAACCCCAGTACGTCTACGAAAATTCTTATGCTCGCAAAAATAACTCAGAAGCTAAACCGATTACATGAAATTGAAAAAAAATTAAAACCTGGTGAGAAGAAATTTCGCAAGTGCTTGCTTGACAGTTATAACTCCACAGCCAACGAATTATTCCTAAATATTCAGAATCTCATTGCTAAATTAGAGAACACGGATTCAACCAATACACTTGCAGATCTAGAACTTTCCACGAACACCTGTTTTAATACTATCAAATCATACTTAGATATCCATCTAAAAGACAGAATACATTTTAAGTTCAAGACCTTAGCGAAAGTTTGCATTGCATTACACAAGTGGAAACCAAACAAAATGGAGGACTTTGATATTAAAGTTGCTGCCTCATTGATCCAACCCTACGATGGTAAAGCAGAAAGCCTTGATAATTTTATTGGATCAGCAAAATTGATACAAACACTCTACCCCAAGGATCCAAAAAATATTCTAGTGCAATTTTTAAAAACACGATTGACGGGAAAGGCACAACTAGGGCTAGCACCCAACATCACGGATGTTGACACGCTAATTAATGACGTTAAAGCTCGTTGTGAGGAAAAAATAAATCCGGACAAAATAATAGGCGAGTTAAAGTCAATCCGTTACACAGATACAAAATCACTCTGTGACGAGGTAGAGGCTCTTAGTACAAAGCTAAAATGTATGTACTTAAAGCAAAATATACCAAATAACATTGCAAATGAAATGGCAGTCAAGCGAGGAGTAGAAACATTGGTGGAGAAAGTAAAACTGATGGAAACAAGAATTATTTTACAAGCAGGGCAATATGCGCAAATTACGGATGCAACGGAAAAGGTTTTAGAAAGTGAAAGAGTTAACGGTTCATCGCAAGTCCTCTCTTTTAGAAGGAACCACCCACAAAATCGTTCCTTCTTCAATAGAAATCCAAACCAATATACTACAACCTACAGTGGTAAACCACAATATCGAGGTACTGGTAGGTCTTACAGACAACAAAACAATAGATACTCAAATCAATACTATCATAATAACAATAATAGATCCACGCAACAAACCCAAAATAGAAACCATAATAGAGTTTACACAACACAAGCCAATAACGAAACATCAAATTCGGCTGCAGCTATTGAAAACGCGTCTTTTTTAGAGAACAACCTGCAGCCTACAGATTCCCAATCTTAGCATTAAACTTAAATGCAAATAATTTTATTAAAATTAGAGTAGCAATGGCCACAGATGAGTTTAGCGACCTCATAATAGACACTGGCGCAGACGTGTCTTTATTCAAAATTAATAAAATAAAACAAAACCACCGATTACATTCCCAAAATAAAATCAATTTAACAGGTATCACTACTCATTCAATTCACACTTTAGCTACAGCAAACACCACCTTACAATTTGGAAATGAAGCAATTAATCACATATTTCACATCATTCCAAAAGAAATAGATATCAGAGCAGATGGTATACTAGGAAGGGATTTTTTCGCAAAATATAAATGTGTTATTGATTATGAGCATTGGCTTCTTAATTTTAATTTCAATGGGGTAACAATCTGTCATCCTATAGAAGACAATATAAGCGAGGGTTTCATCTTACCAGTAAGAAGCGAGATAATACGAGAGGTAAAACTGCCAAACATAGAGGAAGACTGCGTAGTCTTTGCAGAAGAAATCAGACCTGGAATATTTTGTGGCAACTCGATAATATCTAAGGAAAAACAATTTGTACGGTTTATAAACACAACCGAAGAAGATATCTTCATCAGTAATAGATCGTTTAAGCCACAAATAGATTTGGTGAGGAATTATAACGTTACATGCAGAAAATCCAATGAATCTGATAAAATTCTAAGAACAAGCACAATTTTAAATAAAGTAGATACACAAAACATTCCAAAGTACATTCAAAAGGAGTTAAAAGAACTAATTGGAAATTATACCGACATTTTTTGCATAAACGAGGATCAAATCACAACAAACAATTTTTACACACAGTCAATACAATTGAAGGATAAATCACCATGTTACATCCCAAATTATAAGCAGATTCATTCCCAATCGGAGGAAATCAAACGACAAGTTGATAAGATGTTAAAAAATGACATAATCGAGAACTCCGTCTCTTCTTATAATTCTCCAGTACTCCTTGTACCCAAAAAATCAGATGAAGGAAAAAAATGGAGGCTAGTAATAGATTATCGTCAACTAAATAAAAAAATTATCCCAGATAAATTCCCCTTGCCTAGGATCGATTCTATATTAGATCAACTAGGTAGAGCAAAATACTTTTCAACATTGGATCTAATGTCAGGTTTCCACCAAATCCCTTTAGAAAAAGAATCAAGGAAGTACACTGCTTTCTCGACCTCTACGGGACATTATCAATTTAAAAGGCTACCATTCGGACTAAACATTAGCCCCAATAGTTTCCAAAGGATGATAACCATAGCTATGGCAGGCCTAACACCGGAGTGCTCGTTTGTTTATATTGATGATATTATCATCACAGGATGCAACGTCAATCATCACCTGGATAACTTAAAGAAAGTATTCGATAGGATACGGCAGTACAGCCTTAAACTAAACCCAGAAAAATGTAAATTTTTCAGAACAGAGGTAACTTATCTGGGACACAAAATTACAGACATAGGAATATATCCGGACGACTCCAAGTTTCAAGTAATAAAAAATTACCCCAAACCATGTAATGCAGAAGACGCCAGAAGATTTGTCGCCTTCTGTAATTACTATCGCAAATTTATCCATAATTTTGCAAAAATCGCAAGACCCCTCAATGAATTACAAAAAAAAGGGAAATCCTTCGATTGGACAAAAGAGTGTCAAGAAGCCTTTGATACTCTTCGGTACAAACTATTGTCACCTACAATTCTGAAGTATCCTGATTTCCAAAAAGAGTTCATTATCACCACAGATGCTTCAGATGCAGCGTGTGGGGCCATACTTTCGCAAGTCTATCACGAAGACGACCACCCAGTGGCATTCGCTTCTAAAAGTTTCACCAAGGGTGAAAGAAATAAGCCTACCATTGAAAAGGAGTTGACTGCCATACATTGGGCGGTCAACTACTTTAAACCATACGTTTATGGGCGGAAATTCAAGATTCGCACCGATCATAGACCCCTAGTCTTCCTATTTAACATGAAAAATCCTACGTCAAAACTAACTCGCATGAGGCTAGATCTCGAGGAGTTTGATTTTGAAATAGAATACGTTCCGGGAAAAAACAACGTAGGAGCAGATGCCCTGTCAAGAATTACTTTTACATCCGAGCAGCTGAAATCTTTAAAACAAAATCAAAGTGATGGTCCTGAAAATCAAACATTAATAGTGAAAACACGATCAATGACTAGAACCAATAATGATGAGGAAATCCCAGTGCCAATGACGGCACATCTTGAAAAGAAATATACCAATACTCCATCATTTTGGCAAACTGAGAATCCCTCAGAAGTTGACAAGCTACTAAAAATACAGACTAATATGCACAAAGGTTTTACAAAACTTTCACTGTGTAATCATAATTACAACAAAGAATTAGGCAATGTCGTTATTCCAAATAACCAAAATGGAAGTCAGGCGATCGAGCTTGCTCTTCTAGAAATATGCTCAATAGCGAAAAGATTTAATAGAAATAAAGTTGCCATCTCTCTAAACGACGAAATATTCAATAACTATGCGTATGAAACCATAAAGGAAATCGCTAACAGAGCCATTTCCGGTTGTGTAATTATCGAGTTTATTCCACCCAAGTGGGTTACAAAAAGAGAAGAGATTAATGAAATCCTAAGAACTTATCACATGCTACCTTCAGGGGGGCATGTAGGCCAATATCGACTTTATTTAAAAATTAGAGCAAACTACAAGTGGAAAAACATGAAAGAGGAAATTAAAAGTTTTGTAAGAAATTGTCAAAGGTGCAAGACAAGCAAAACTCTCAGACACACTAAAGAAAAAACAGTGGTAACAACAACCCCAGCTAAGCCATTCGAAGTTATTTCAATTGATACGGTTGGTCCATTGCCAAGGACGGTAAATAACAACAGATACATTATAACGGTCCAATGTGACTTGACAAAATATATAATACAGATACCAACCAGCAATAAAGAGGCGAGCACCATATCCAAGGCACTTGTAGAAAATGTAGTATTGAAATATGGAAAATTCGTGGAATTTAGATCTGATCAGGGGTTGGAATACAATAATCAAATATTGAAAAAAATAAGTGAGTTATTGAAAATCAAGCAGACATTTGCGACTGCCTACCACCCTCAAACCATGGGAGCGCTTGAACGAAACCATAGAGCTCTCAATGAGTACCTACGAGCATTTACAAACGAGCATGGGGACGATTGGGACGACTGGGTAAAATATTATGAATTTACATACAATACCACTAACCATACCGATACCGGTTACACTCCATTCGAACTAGTTTTTGGAAGAAAAGCTAATTTACCACAAGATATGCTAAAAAAAATAGAACCTGTGTACAACCACCATGAATACTATAATGAAATGAAGTACAAGCTACAAAAATCGAATGAAGTGGCGCGGAGAAATCTAGTTGAGCGAAAAGAAAATCGAAAGGAAACAGAAAATCAGAAGATCAATCCACTTAAAGTAAAGCTAGGAGACCTGGTATATTTAAAAAACGAAAACAAAAGAAAACTAGACCCATTATATATAGGTCCATATATAATTACGAATATCGATAACCCAAACTGTACTATAAAAAATAAAGTAACAAATAAAACTAGCGTAGTACATAAGAATAGGTTAATTAAATGATGAAAATTCTACGCAAGAGCATAATTTTCATCTATAAAAGGGGGGAGGTGTAGCGCCTTTATGTAGGCACTAAGCAAATGTTTAGTTTATAGTTATAGGAATTAAAGTTATAGGAATTATAGTACTAGTAACTAGTGTTAGTGATAGGAATTTATAGTTATAGGAATTATAGTTAGATACTAGTGTTAGTGATAGGAATAGATATAAAAGGACAGGGGCAAAGAGGCAAAAAGGATCATTCGCGAGTCAACCAAAACTGAAGCAAAAGCGCGTTACGAAAGATCCAAGAAGTTACTAATAAATAACTACTTAAACTAAAGCCACTAAAGTTTAGTTCGAACGTCACGATACGAAGACGTCAGTATATAAAGAAAAATAAAGATTTGGAAGAACACCACAAGACGATGCAAAATGAGGTTTAGAAGGTGCTTAAAGTGACTTTAAAGAGAATGAGACGATGCAAAATGGTGTTTAGAAGGTGCTTAAAGTGACTTTAAAGAGAATGAGACGATGCAAAATGGTGTTTAGAAGGTGCTTAAGGTGACTTTAAAGAGAATGAGACGATGCAAAATGAGGTTTAGAAGGTGCTTAAAGTGACTTTAAAGAGAATGAGACGATGCAAAATGGTGTTTAGAAGGTGCTTAAAGTGACTTTAAAGAGAATGAGACGATGCAAAATGGTGTTTAGAAGGTGCTTAAAGTGACTTTAAAGAGAATGAGACGATGCAAAATGGTGTTTAGAAGGTGCTTAAGGTGACTTTAAAGAGAATGAGACGATGCAAAATGGTGTTTAGAAGGTGCTTAAAGTGACTTTAAAGAGAATGAGACGATGCAAAATGAGGTTTAGAAGGTGCTTAAAGTGACTTTAAAGAGAATGAGACGATGCAAAATGGTGTTTAGAAGGTGCTTAAAGTGACTTTAAAGAGAATGAGACGATGCAAAATGAGGTTTAGAAGGTGCTTAAAGTGACTTTAAAGAGAATGAGACGATGCAAAATGGTGTTTAGAAGGTGCTTAAAGTGACTTTAAAGAGAATGAGACGATGCAAAATGGTGTTTAGAAGGTGCTTAAAGTGACTTTAAAGAGAATGAGACGATGCAAAATGGTGTTTAGAAGGTGCTTAAAGTGACTTTAAAGAGAATGAGACGATGCAAAATGAGGTTTAGAAGGTGCTTAAAGTGACTTTAAAGAGAATGAGACGATGCAAAATGAGGTTAAGAAGGTGCTTAAAGTGACTTTAAAGAGAATGAGACGATGCAAAATGGTGTTTAGAAGGTGCTTAAGGTGACTTTAAAGAGAATGAGACGATGCAAAATGAGGTTTAGAAGGTGCTTAAAGTGACTTTAAAGAGAATGAGACGATGCAAAATGAGGTTTAGAAGGTGCTTAAAGTGACTTTAAAGAGAATGAGACGATGCAAAATGGTGTTTAGAAGGTGCTTAAGGTGACTTTAAAGAGAATGAGACGATGCAAAATGAGGTTTAGAAGGTGCTTAAAGTGACTTTAAAGAGAATGAGACGATGCAAAATGAGGTTTAGAAGGTGCTTAAGGTGACTTTAAAGAGAATGAGACGATGCAAAATGAGGTTTAGAAGGTGCTTAAAGTGACTTTAAAGAGAATGAGACGATGCAAAATGGTGTTTAGAAGGTGCTTAAGGTGACTTTAAAGAGAATGAGACGATGCAAAATGGTGTTTAGAAGGTGCTTAAGGTGACTTTAAAGAGAATGAGACGATGCAAAATGAGGTTTAGAAGGTGCTTAAAGTGACTTTAAAGAGAATGAGACGATGCAAAATGGTGTTTAGAAGGTGCTTAAAGTGACTTTAAAGAGAATGAGACGATGCAAAATGAGGTTTAGAAGGTGCTTAAAGTGACTTTAAAGAGAATGAGACGATGCAAAATGGTGTTTAGAAGGTGCTTAAAGTGACTTTAAAGAGAATGAGACGATGCAAAATGGTGTTTAGAAGGTGCTTAAAGTGACTTTAAAGAGAATGAGACGATGCAAAATGGTGTTTAGAAGGTGCTTAAAGTGACTTTAAAGAGAATGAGACGATGCAAAATGAGGTTTAGAAGGTGCTTAAGGTGACTTTAAAGAGAATGAGACGATGCAAAATGAGGTTTAGAAGGTGCTTAAAGTGACTTTAAAGAGAATGAGACGATGCAAAATGAGGTTTAGAAGGTGCTTAAAGTGACTTTAAAGAGAATGAGACGATGCAAAATGGTGTTTAGAAGGTGCTTAAGGTGACTTTAAAGAGAATGAGATGATGCAAAATGAGGTTTAGAAGGTGCTTAAAGTGACTTTAAAGAGAATGAGACGATGCAAAATGGTGTTTAGAAGGTGCTTAAGGTGACTTTAAAGAGAATGAGACGATGCAAAATGGTGTTTAGAAGGTGCTTAAGGTGACTTTAAAGAGAATGAGACGATGCAAAATGGTGTTTAGAAGGTGCTTAAGGTGACTTTAAAGAGAATGAGACGATGCAAAATGAGGTTTAGAAGGTGCTTAAAGTGACTTTAAAGAGAATGAGACGATGCAAAATGGTGTTTAGAAGGTGCTTAAAGTGACTTTAAAGAGAATGAGACGATGCAAAATGGTGTTTAGAAGGTGCTTAAGGTGACTTTAAAGAGAATGAGACGATGCAAAATGAGGTTTAGAAGGTGCTTAAAGTGACTTTAAAGAGAATGAGACGATGCAAAATGGTGTTTAGAAGGTGCTTAAGGTGACTTTAAAGAGAATGAGACGATGCAAAATGAGGTTTAGAAGGTGCTTAAAGTGACTTTAAAGAGAATGAGACGATGCAAAATGAGGTTTAGAAGGTGCTTAAAGTGACTTTAAAGAGAATGAGACGATGCAAAATGAGGTTTAGAAGGTGCTTAAAGTGACTTTAAAGAGAATGAGACGATGCAAAATGAGGTTTAGAAGGTGCTTAAAGTGACTTTAAAGAGAATGAGACGATGCAAAATGGTGTTTAGAAGGTGCTTAAGGTGACTTTAAAGAGAATGAGACGATGCAAAATGAGGTTTAGAAGGTGCTTAAAGTGACTTTAAAGAGAATGAGACGATGCAAAATGGTGTTTGGAAGGTGCTTAAAGTGACTTTAAAGAGAATGAGACGATGCAAAATGAGGTTTAGAAGGTGCTTAAAGTGACTTTAAAGAGAATGAGACGATGCAAAATGGTGTTTAGAAGGTGCTTAAGGTGACTTTAAAGAGAATGAGACGATGCAAAATGAGGTTTAGAAGGTGCTTAAAGTGACTTTAAAGAGAATGAGACGATGCAAAATGGTGTTTAGAAGGTGCTTAAAGTGACTTTAAAGAGAATGAGACGATGCAAAATGGTGTTTAGAAGGTGCTTAAGGTGACTTTAAAGAGAATGAGACGATGCAAAATGAGGTTTAGAAGGTGCTTAAAGTGACTTTAAAGAGAATGAGACGATGCAAAATGAGGTTTAGAAGGTGCTTAAAGTGACTTTAAAGAGAATGAGACGATGCAAAATGAGGTTTAGAAGGTGCTTAAAGTGACTTTAAAGAGAATGAGACGATGCAAAATGAGGTTTAGAAGGTGCTTAAGGTGACTTTAAAGAGAATGAGACGATGCAAAATGGTGTTTAGAAGGTGCTTAAGGTGACTTTAAAGAGAATGAGACGATGCAAAATGGTGTTTAGAAGGTGCTTAAGGTGACTTTAAAGAGAATGAGACGATGCAAAATGAGGTTTAGAAGGTGCTTAAAGTGACTTTAAAGAGAATGAGACGATGCAAAATGGTGTTTAGAAGGTGCTTAAAGTGACTTTAAAGAGAATGAGACGATGCAAAATGGTGTTTAGAAGGTGCTTAAAGTGACTTTAAAGAGAATGAGACGATGCAAAATGAGGTTTAGAAGGTGCTTAAAGTGACTTTAAAGAGAATGAGACGATGCAAAATGAGGTTTAGAAGGTGCTTAAAGTGACTTTAAAGAGAATGAGACGATGCAAAATGGTGTTTAGAAGGTGCTTAAGGTGACTTTAAAGAGAATGAGACGATGCAAAATGAGGTTTAGAAGGTGCTTAAAGTGACTTTAAAGAGAATGAGACGATGCAAAATGAGGTTTGGAAGGTGATTAAAGTGACTTTAAAGAGAATGAGACGATGCAAAATGAGGTTTAGAAGGTGCTTAAAGTGACTTTAAAGAGAATGAGACGATGCAAAATGGTGTTTAGAAGGTGCTTAAAGTGACTTTAAAGAGAATGAGACGATGCAAAATGGTGTTTAGAAGGTGCTTAAAGTGACTTTAAAGAGAATGAGACGATGCAAAATGGTGTTTAGAAGGTGCTTAAGGTGACTTTAAAGAGAATGAGACGATGCAAAATGAGGTTTAGAAGGTGCTTAAAGTGACTTTAAAGAGAATGAGACGATGCAAAATGGTGTTTAGAAGGTGCTTAAGGTGACTTTAAAGAGAATGAGACGATGCAAAATGAGGTTTAGAAGGTGCTTAAAGTGACTTTAAAGAGAATGAGACGATGCAAAATGGTGTTTAGTAGGTGCTTAAAGTGACTTTAAAGAGAATGAGACGATGCAAAATGGTGTTTAGAAGGTGCTTAAGGTGACTTTAAAGAGAATGAGACGATGCAAAATGAGGTTTAGAAGGTGCTTAAAGTGACTTTAAAGAGAATGAGACGATGCAAAATGGTGTTTAGAAGGTGCTTAAGGTGACTTTAAAGAGAATGAGACGATGCAAAATGGTCTTTAGAAGGTGCTTAAAGTGACTTTAAAGAGAATGAGACGATGCAAAATGGTGTTTAGAAGGTGCTTAAAGTGACTTTAAAGAGAATGAGACGATGCAAAATGAGGTTTAGAAGGTGCTTAAAGTGACTTTAAAGAGAATGAGACGATGCAAAATGGTGTTTAGAAGGTGCTTAAAGTGACTTTAAAGAGAATGAGACGATGCAAAATGAGGTTTAGAAGGTGCTTAAAGTGACTTTAAAGAGAATGAGACGATGCAAAATGGTGTTTGGAAGGTGCTTAAAGTGACTTTAAAGAGAATGAGACGATGCAAAATGGTGTTTAGAAGGTGCTTAAGGTGACTTTAAAGAGAATGAGACGATGCAAAATGGTCTTTAGAAGGTGCTTAAAGTGACTTTAAAGAGAATGAGACGATGCAAAATGAGGTTTAGAAGGTGCTTAAAGTGACTTTAAAGAGAATGAGACGATGCAAAATGGTGTTTAGAAGGTGCTTAAAGTGACTTTAAAGAGAATGAGACGATGCAAAATGAGGTTTAGAAGGTGCTTAAAGTGACTTTAAAGAGAATGAGACGATGCAAAATGGTGTTTAGAAGGTGCTTAAAGTGACTTTAAAGAGAATGAGACGATGCAAAATGAGGTTTAGAAGGTGCTTAAAGTGACTTTAAAGAGAATGAGACGATGCAAAATGGTGTTTAGAAGGTGCTTAAAGTGACTTTAAAGAGAATGAGACGATGCAAAATGGTGTTTAGAAGGTGCTTAAGGTGACTTTAAAGAGAATGAGACGATGCAAAATGAGGTTTAGAAGGTGCTTAAAGTGACTTTAAAGAGAATGAGACGATGCAAAATGGTGTTTAGAAGGTGCTTAAGGTGACTTTAAAGAGAATGAGACGATGCAAAATGAGGTTTAGAAGGTGCTTAAAGTGACTTTAAAGAGAATGAGACGATGCAAAATGGTGTTTAGAAGGTGCTTAAGGTGACTTTAAAGAGAATGAGACGATGCAAAATGAGGTTTAGAAGGTGCTTAAAGTGACTTTAAAGAGAATGAGACGATGCAAAATGGTGTTTAGAAGGTGCTTAAGGTGACTTTAAAGAGAATGAGACGATGCAAAATGAGGTTTAGAAGGTGCTTAAAGTGACTTTAAAGAGAATGAGACGATGCAAAATGAGGTTTAGAAGGTGCTTAAAGTGACTTTAAAGAGAATGAGACGATGCAAAATGGTGTTTAGAAGGTGCTTAAGGTGACTTTAAAGAGAATGAGACGATGCAAAATGAGGTTTAGAAGGTGCTTAAAGTGACTTTAAAGAGAATGAGACGATGCAAAATGGTGTTTAGAAGGTGCTTAAGGTGACTTTAAAGAGAATGAGACGATGCAAAATGAGGTTTAGAAGGTGCTTAAAGTGACTTTAAAGAGAATGAGACGATGCAAAATGGTGTTTAGAAGGTGCTTAAGGTGACTTTAAAGAGAATGAGACGATGCAAAATGAGGTTTAGAAGGTGCTTAAGGTGACTTTAAAGAGAATGAGACGATGCAAAATGGTGTTTAGAAGGTGCTTAAGGTGACTTTAAAGAGAATGAGACGATGCAAAATGAGGTTTAGAAGGTGCTTAAAGTGACTTTAAAGAGAATGAGACGATGCAAAATGAGGTTTAGAAGGTGCTTAAAGTGACTTTAAAGAGAATGAGACGATGCAAAATGGTGTTTAGAAGGTGCTTAAAGTGACTTTAAAGAGAATGAGACGATGCAAAATGGTGTTTAGAAGGTGCTTAAGGTGACTTTAAAGAGAATGAGACGATGCAAAATGGTGTTTAGAAGGTACTTAAAGTGACTTTAAAGAGAATGAGACGATGCAAAATGAGGTTTAGAAGGTGCTTAAAGTGACTTTAAAGAGAATGAGACGATGCAAAATGAGGTTTAGAAGGTGCTTAAAGTGACTTTAAAGAGAATGAGACGATGCAAAATGAGGTTTAGAAGGTGCTTAAAGTGACTTTAAAGAGAATGAGACGATGCAAAATGAGGTTTAGAAGGTGCTTAAAGCGACTTTAAAGAGAATGAGACGATGCAAAATGGTGTTTAGAAGGTGCTTAAAGTGACTTTAAAGAGAATGAGACGATGCAAAATGGTGTTTAGAAGGTGCTTAAAGTGACTTTAAAGAGAATGAGACGATGCAAAATGAGGTTTAGAAGGTGCTTAAAGTGACTTTAAAGAGAATGAGACGATGCAAAATGGTGTTTAGAAGGTGCTTAAGGTGACTTTAAAGAGAATGAGACGATGCAAAATGAGGTTTAGAAGGTGCTTAAAGTGACTTTAAAGAGAATGAGACGATGCAAAATGGTGTTTAGAAGGTGCTTAAGGTGACTTTAAAGAGAATGAGACGATGCAAAATGAGGTTTAGAAGGTGCTTAAAGTGACTTTAAAGAGAATGAGACGATGCAAAATGAGGTTTAGAAGGTGCTTAAAGTGACTTTAAAGAGAATGAGACGATGCAAAATGAGGTTTAGAAGGTGCTTAAGGTGACTTTAAAGAGAATGAGACGATGCAAAATGAGGTTTAGAAGGTGCTTAAAGTGACTTTAAAGAGAATGAGACGATGCAAAATGAGGTTTAGAAGGTGCTTAAAGTGACTTTAAAGAGAATGAGACGATGCAAAATGGTGTTTAGAAGGTGCTTAAAGTGACTTTAAAGAGAATGAGACGATGCAAAATGGTGTTTAGAAGGTGCTTAAAGTGACTTTAAAGAGAATGAGACGATGCAAAATGAGGTTTAGAAGGTGCTTAAAGTGACTTTAAAGAGAATGAGACGATGCAAAATGGTGTTTAGAAGGTGCTTAAGGTGACTTTAAAGAGAATGAGACGATGCAAAATGAGGTTTAGAAGGTGCTTAAGGTGACTTTAAAGAGAATGAGACGATGCAAAATGAGGTTTAGAAGGTGCTTAAAGTGACTTTAAAGAGAATGAGACGATGCAAAATGAGGTTTAGAAGGTGCTTAAAGTGACTTTAAAGAGAATGAGACGATGCAAAATGGTGTTTAGAAGGTGCTTAAAGTGACTTTAAAGAGAATGAGACGATGCAAAATGAGGTTTAGAAGGTGCTTAAAGTGACTTTAAAGAGAATGAGACGATGCAAAATGGTGTTTAGAAGGTGCTTAAGGTGACTTTAAAGAGAATGAGACGATGCAAAATGAGGTTTAGAAGGTGCTTAAAGTGACTTTAAAGAGAATGAGACGATGCAAAATGGTGTTTAGAAGGTGCTTAAGGTGACTTTAAAGAGAATGAGACGATGCAAAATGAGGTTAAGAAGGTGCTTAAGGTGACTTTAAAGAGAATGAGACGATGCAAAATGGTGTTTAGAAGGTGCTTAAGGTGACTTTAAAGAGAATGAGACGATGCAAAATGAGGTTTAGAAGGTGCTTAAGGTGACTTTAAAGAGAATGAGACGATGCAAAATGAGGTTTAGAAGGTGCTTAAAGTGACTTTAAAGAGAATGAGACGATACAAAATGGTGTTTAGAAGGTGCTTAAAGTGACTTTAAAGAGAATGAGACGATGCAAAATGAGGTTTAGAAGGTGCTTAAAGTGACTTTAAAGAGAATGAGACGATGCAAAATGGTGTTTAGAAGGTGCTTAAAGTGACTTTAAAGAGAATGAGACGATGCAAAATGAGGTTTAGAAGGTGCTTAAAGTGACTTTAAAGAGAATGAGACGATGCAAAATGGTGTTTAGAAGGTGCTTAAAGTGACTTTAAAGAGAATGAGACGATGCAAAATGGTCTTTAGAAGGTGCTTAAAGTGACTTTAAAGAGAATGAGACGATGCAAAATGGTGTTTAGAAGGTGCTTAAGGTGACTTTAAAGAGAATGAGACGATGCAAAATGAGGTTTAGAAGGTGCTTAAAGTGACTTTAAAGAGAATGAGACGATGCAAAATGGTGTTTAGAAGGTGCTTAAGGTGACTTTAAAGAGAATGAGACGATGCAAAATGGTGTTTAGAAGGTGCTTAAGGTGACTTTAAAGAGAATGAGACGATGCAAAATGAGGTTTAGAAGGTGCTTAAGGTGACTTTAAAGAGAATGAGACGATGCAAAATGAGGTTTAGAAGGTGCTTAAAGTGACTTTAAAGAGAATGAGACGATGCAAAATGAGGTTTAGAAGGTGCTTAAAGTGACTTTAAAGAGAATGAGACGATGCAAAATGAGGTTTAGAAGGTGCTTAAAGTGACTTTAAAGAGAATGAGACGATGCAAAATGAGGTTTAGAAGGTGCTTAAAGTGACTTTAAAGAGAATGAGACGATGCAAAATGGTGTTTAGAAGGTGCTTAAAGTGACTTTAAAGAGAATGAGACGATGCAAAATGGTGTTTAGAAGGTGCTTAAAGTGACTTTAAAGAGAATGAGACGATGCAAAATGGTGTTTAGAAGGTGCTTAAAGTGACTTTAAAGAGAATGAGACGATGCAAAATGGTGTTTAGAAGGTGCTTAAAGTGACTTTAAAGAGAATGAGACGATGCAAAATGGTGTTTAGAAGGTGCTTAAAGTGACTTTAAAGAGAATGAGACGATGCAAAATGAGGTTTAGAAGGTGCTTAAAGTGACTTTAAAGAGAATGAGACGATGCAAAATGGTGTTTAGAAGGTGCTTAAAGTGACTTTAAAGAGAATGAGACGATGCAAAATGGTGTTTAGAAGGTGCTTAAAGTGACTTTAAAGAGAATGAAACGATGCAAAATGGTGTTTAGAAGGTGCTTAAAGTGACTTTAAAGAGAATGAGACGATGCAAAATGGTGTTTAGAAGGTGCTTAAAGTGACTTTAAAGAGAATGAGACGATGCAAAATGAGGTTTAGAAGGTGCTTAAAGTGACTTTAAAGAGAATGAGACGATGCAAAATGGTGTTTAGAAGGTGCTTAAGGTGACTTTAAAGAGAATGAGACGATGCAAAATGGTGTTTAGAAGGTGCTTAAAGTGACTTTAAAGAGAATGAGACGATGCAAAATGAGGTTTAGAAGGTGCTTAAAGTGACTTTAAAGAGAATGAGACGATGCAAAATGGTGTTTAGAAGGTGCTTAAGGTGACTTTAAAGAGAATGAGACGATGCAAAATGGTGTTTAGAAGGTGCTTAAAGTGACTTTAAAGAGAATGAAACGATGCAAAATGGTGTTTAGAAGGTGCTTAAAGTGACTTTAAAGAGAATGAGACTATGCAAAATGGTGTTTAGAAGGTGCTTAAAGTGACTTTAAAGAGAATGAGACGATGCAAAATGGTGTTTAGAAGGTGCTTAAAGTGACTTTAAAGAGAATGAGACGATGCAAAATGGTGTTTAGAAGGTGCTTAAGGTGACTTTAAAGAGAATGAGACGATGCAAAATGAGGTTTAGAAGGTGCTTAAAGTGACTTTAAAGAGAATGAGACGATGCAAAATGGTGTTTAGAAGGTGCTTAAGGTGACTTTAAAGAGAATGAGACGATGCAAAATGAGGTTTAGAAGGTGCTTAAAGTGACTTTAAAGAGAATGAGACGATGCAAAATGGTGTTTAGAAGGTGCTTAAGGTGACTTTAAAGAGAATGAGACGATGCAAAATGGTGTTTAGAAGGTGCTTAAAGTGACTTTAAAGAGAATGAGACGATGCAAAATGGTGTTTAGAAGGTGCTTAAAGTGACTTTAAAGAGAATGAGACGATGCAAAATGGTGTTTAGAAGGTGCTTAAGGTGACTTTAAAGAGAATGAGACGATGCAAAATGAGGTTTAGAAGGTGCTTAAAGTGACTTTAAAGAGAATGAGACGATGCAAAATGAGGTTTAGAAGGTGCTTAAAGTGACTTTAAAGAGAATGAGACGATGCAAAATGAGGTTTAGAAGGTGCTTAAAGTGACTTTAAAGAGAATGAGACGATGCAAAATGAGGTTTAGAAGGTGCTTAAAGTGACTTTAAAGAGAATGAGACGATGCAAAATGGTGTTTAGAAGGTGCTTAAGGTGACTTTAAAGAGAATGAGACGATGCAAAATGAGGTTTAGAAGGTGCTTAAAGTGACTTTAAAGAGAATGAGACGATGCAAAATGGTGTTTAGAAGGTGCTTAAAGTGACTTTAAAGAGAATGAGACGATGCAAAATGGTGTTTAGAAGGTGCTTAAGGTGACTTTAAAGAGAATGAGACGATGCAAAATGAGGTTTAGAAGGTGCTTAAAGTGACTTTAAAGAGAATGAGACGATGCAAAATGGTGTTTAGAAGGTGCTTAAAGTGACTTTAAAGAGAATGAGACGATGCAAAATGAGGTTTAGAAGGTGCTTAAAGTGACTTTAAAGAGAATGAGACGATGCAAAATGAGGTTTAGAAGGTGCTTAAAGTGACTTTAAAGAGAATGAGACGATGCAAAATGAGGTTTAGAAGGTGCTTAAAGTGACTTTAAAGAGAATGAGACGATGCAAAATGAGGTTTAGAAGGTGCTTAAAGTGACTTTAAAGAGAATGAGACGATGCAAAATGGTGTTTAGAAGGTGCTTAAAGTGACTTTAAATAGAATGAGACGATGCAAAATGGTGTTTAGAAGGTGCTTAAAGTGACTTTAAAGAGAATGAGACGATGCAAAATGAGGTTTAGAAGGTGCTTAAAGTGACTTTAAAGAGAATGAGACGATGCAAAATGGTGTTTAGAAGGTGCTTAAAGTGACTTTAAAGAGAATGAGACGATGCAAAACGGTGTTTAGAAGGTGCTTAAAGTGACTTTAAAGAGAATGAGACGATGCAAAATGGTGTTTAGAAGGTGCTTAAAGTGACTTTAAAGAGAATGAGACGATGCAAAATGAGGTTTAGAAGGTGCTTAAAGTGACTTTAAAGAGAATGAGACGATGCAAAATGGTGTTTAGAAGGTGCTTAAAGTGACTTTAAAGAGAATGAGACGATGCAAAATGGTGTTTAGAAGGTGCTTAAGGTGACTTTAAAGAGAATGAGACGATGCAAAATGAGGTTTAGAAGGTGCTTAAAGTGACTTTAAAGAGAATGAGACGATGCAAAATGGTGTTTAGAAGGTGCTTAAAGTGACTTTAAAGAGAATGAGACGATATAAAATGGTGTTTAGAAGGTGCTTAAAGTGACTTTAAAGAGAATGAGACGATGCAAAATGGTGTTTAGAAGGTGCTTAAGGTGACTTTAAAGAGAATGAGACGATGCAAAATGAGGTTTAGAAGGTGCTTAAAGTGACTTTAAAGAGAATGAGACGATGCAAAATGGTGTTTAGAAGGTGCTTAAAGTGACTTTAAAGAGAATGAGACGATGCAAAATGAGGTTTAGAAGGTGCTTAAGGTGACTTTAAAGAGAATGAGACGATGCAAAATGGTGTTTAGAAGGTGCTTAAGGTGACTTTAAAGAGAATGAGACGATGCAAAATGAGGTTTAGAAGGTGCTTAAAGTGACTTTAAAGAGAATGAGACGATGCAAAATGGTGTTTAGAAGGTGCTTAAAGTGACTTTAAAGAGAATGAGACGATGCAAAATGAGGTTTAGAAGGTGCTTAAAGTGACTTTAAAGAGAATGAGACGATGCAAAATGGTGTTTAGAAGGTGCTTAAAGTGACTTTAAAGAGAATGAGACGATGCAAAATGAGGTTTAGAAGGTGCTTAAAGTGACTTTAAAGAGAATGAGACGATGCAAAATGAGGTTTAGAAGGTGCTTAAAGTGACTTTAAAGAGAATGAGACGATGCAAAATGGTGTTTAGAAGGTGCTTAAAGTGACTTTAAAGAGAATGAGACGATGCAAAATGGTGTTTAGAAGGTGCTTAAAGTGACTTTAAAGAGAATGAGACGATGCAAAATGAGGTTTAGAAGGTGCTTAAAGTGACTTTAAAGAGAATGAGACGATGCAAAATGGTGTTTAGAAGGTGCTTAAAGTGACTTTAAAGAGAATGAGACGATGCAAAATGGTGTTTAGAAGGTGCTTAAGGTGACTTTAAAGAGAATGAGACGATGCAAAATGAGGTTTAGAAGGTGCTTAAAGTGACTTTAAAGAGAATGAGACGATGCAAAATGGTGTTTAGAAGGTGCTTAAGGTGACTTTAAAGAGAATGAGACGATGCAAAATGAGGTTTAGAAGGTGCTTAAAGTGACTTTAAAGAGAATGAGACGATGCAAAATGAGGTTTAGAAGGTGCTTAAAGTGACTTTAAAGAGAATGAGACGATGCAAAATGGTGTTTAGAAGGTGCTTAAAGTGACTTTAAAGAGAATGAGACGATGCAAAATGGTGTTTAGAAGGTGCTTAAAGTGACTTTAAAGAGAATGAGACGATGCAAAATGGTGTTTAGAAGGTGCTTAAGGTGACTTTAAAGAGAATGAGACGATGCAAAATGAGGTTTAGAAGGTGCTTAAAGTGACTTTAAAGAGAATGAGACGATGCAAAATGGTGTTTAGAAGGTGCTTAAGGTGACTTTAAAGAGAATGAGACGATGCAAAATGAGGTTTAGAAGGTGCTTAAAGTGACTTTAAAGAGAATGAGACGATGCAAAATGAGGTTTAGAAGGTGCTTAAAGTGACTTTAAAGAGAATGAGACGATGCAAAATGGTGTTTAGAAGGTGCTTAAGGTGACTTTAAAGAGAATGAGACGATGCAAAATGAGGTTTGGAAGGTGCTTAAAGTGACTTTAAAGAGAATGAGACGATGCAAAATGAGGTTTAGAAGGTGCTTAAAGTGACTTTAAAGAGAATGAGACGATGCAAAATGAGGTTTAGAAGGTGCTTAAAGTGACTTTAAAGAGAATGAGACGATGCAAAATGAGGTTTAGAAGGTGCTTAAAGTGACTTTAAAGAGAATGAGACGATGCAAAATGGTGT